>NC_088380.1:181525000-181775000 GCF_037993035.2 Macaca fascicularis | reverse complement strand
GAAGCTAAAAGGGATGGATGGTTGGAATGAGCACCGGAGGCCCCCTCTGGGGCATCAGAAAGCCCAGGACCCTCTGAAGGGATCCTGGGGGAGGCAGGGAGGGCAGGCAGCCGGATGCTACTGGCCATAGACTTATAAGTCTAAGAGGGGAGTCTCAGCTGGTTAGGGGGCTGCTGGTTGCCTAGGTGAGGCTGGGCTGTTCCTGCTGAGAAAAGCGGAAGAGGGAGAGTCCGTGGCAGGGGAGGCGGGCAGGCTCGCTAGGTGGAGCTCAGCTGGGCCAGCAGGCACTGTGGTCCCCTTGACTGAATAGCACAGGCGACCCCTACGAGCAACAGGCCAAGGTGCCTGAGCCTGCTGGCTGGCGGTAGTGTTTCAGTGGGGGTAGGGACCCTGCCTTGAGTCACACACTTCACACACTAGTACTGCCAGGCTACTGTCGATGTTCACTTAGGGTCCAAGGGCTCTTAAGTCACTTGGGGTGAATGCTTCCAGGCCTGGGACTCAGCTTCAGGGCAGTGGGCCCCCCTCTGGCCCAGGACAGGTCCAGAAATGCTGTCTAAGAGCCAAGGCCTAGAATCAGTGACCACAAGAGCCCATTTGGTGCTCTACCCCTTTGTGGCCAGGTAGGTACCTGAGCTGCAAGACAAAGTCCCTTTTACCCTTCCTCTGCTTTGCTCCAGCAGAGGTGTCTCACCACAGTCACCACAGCTGGAATGCACTGGGTCTCCCCCGAAGCCAGCGTGTCTCAGGGTCTTACTCCAGGCCCGTAGCACACTACCTGGGCATCACTGTTGGCTATTCAGAGCCCAAGGACTCTTGAGCCAGGACTGGGTTCTTCAAGGCAGCAGATTCCCTTCTGGCCCAGGGCGTATCTAGAGATGTAATTGAGGAGCTAGGTCCTGGAATGTGGGCCTCTCAACTCTGACTAGTGTTCTCTTCCACTCCGGCTGAGCTGGTATCCGAGATGTAAGATAAAGTCCTCTTTACTCTTTCCCCTCCTCTCCTCAAGCAAAAGGAAGAAGTCACTTTTGTTGCTGCAAGCTGCACTGCCTGGGGTTGGGGTGGTGCAAGCACTCCCTTGGCTGCCCAGGCTGATGTCTCACTAGGTCGTGTGCCCTCTGAGTCCACTGGCTCTGAGCCCAGCATGACATTAGGACTTGCCTAGGAGTTGAAGTCCTTATGGTCTAGACTGCCTTTCAAGTTTAATTAGGGCCCCAGAGCATAATAGCCTGCCATGCCATGGCTTGTCAAAACACAAGCCTCAAGCCTTCTAACTGTGTTACTGGGATGGGTGACCCCTCTGGGTAGCACTGGTCTAAATGCTCCCTTCATGGGCAGGTGTCACATGCGTTCCACCTGGTTTTTGCTTTCTGCTGTGATAGGGCAGCACTGAGTTCAATGCAAAGTCCCACAGTTGCTGCATTCTCCCTCCCCCAAGTGCATAGATTCTCTCTAAGCACCACAGCAGCCACTGCTGGGGGATGGGGGAGGTGCGACATTGGTGTTTCAAAACCGTCTTTCCCACCCTCTTCAGTGCCTTTTCCAGTGATATGAAGTTAAAACCAGGTGTTGTGAGTCCTCACCTGATTTTTGGTTCTTACGAAGATGGTTTCCTGGTGTAGACAGTTGTCAAATTTGACTTTCCTGCAGGGGGAATGATTGATAGAGACTACTATGTAGCCATCTTGCTCTGCCCCTCCTCCCTCACTTAACTTTAATTCCCTGCTAGGAGCCCTACTTCCAAATATAATCATAGGGGGTTACAGCTCCAACATAAGAATTTTGGGGAGACACAATTCAGTCTATAGAATTTGGACTTGGGGAGAGGGAGAAAGAGCACATTCACAGGAAGGTCACAGTGTAAGCAATAGAATGGAGATGGGAAAGTTCAGCTCATGAATAGAAAAAATTGATCCAATTTGGCAGGCACACGGGGAGAGAGTTGGGTCACATCAGAAAGAACCTTGAATGCCAGGCTGAGGTTGGAGGCATTTCCTGTTGTGTAGAAGGTGCCATGAGGTGGTGGGGAGGGTAACACGATGAAAAGGATATTTAGGAGGATGGATCTGGCATCAGTGATGGGTATGGGTAAGGACTGAACAAAGCTAGAGGCCAAAAAACTGGACACATGGCCCAGAGTTCAGGCTTAGGCTGTTCAAAGGCAGTTTCCACACTGCGTTCCAATGTGGATCAAAGCATGCAGGGGGTAGATGATTTGGAAAAGCAAAACCATTCTCTTCCCATTACCACACAGTTTCCCAGCTGAGCTCATCAACAGAGTCTTACAAATCAGATAGTTGACCAGTCCCAAACCCCTGTCCCTAAAGGCTGTGACCCAAAGGAGCCCTTGTCCAGCTGTAGCCCAGGGACACTGCAGCCTGAGCAGGACTGCACCTGTTCCCTCCCAGGAGCCTAATCTCTGTCTGGCCTGGCTTTGGCTTCAGATGTCTTCAACTTTGGCTTCAAAATCTGTTGGGTCAGATTCAGGAAAGCTCTGGCCTTCCTTGGTTTGGGATTGTAAAAGAGTTTTTCCAGGCAGTCAGTAGATCAGCTCTGCTTGCTCACCTCTAAGAACCGGCGACAACTCACAGAAAGCTGTCGTGTTCACAGTCAGAGTTTGATTACACAGAAAGGAGACAAATTAAAACAAATTAAAATCAGCCAGGGGAAGAAAGGCATAGGGCTGAGTCCAGGAGGGCACCAGGCACCGAGTGTCCATTATCCCCTCCCTATCCAGTCAGAGGGCATCACCCTCCTGGCTTTCATATGTGCCAGTACACATGGAATATTCCCAGCTGGCATCACCCTCCTGGCTTTGATATGTGCCAATACACATGGAATATTCCCAGCCAGTGAGGCTCCCTCAAGCCTCAGCATTCAGGGTTTTTACTGGAACTTCATTACAGAGGCATGCTTGATTGTCCACATAGCTGCTCTCAGTTTCCAGTCTCCAGTCCTTCCAGGGGTGACCTAAAGCCCAGACTCTAAATCACACAGTCCATTTTCCTGGTCTGGCTAGTCTCCACCTTAAATCTCCTTATTAGACTATCCATCATGACCCAGGATCCCCAGGCAAAGATATTCCTATCAGGTATTACATGTTCACGGTTACCTCCCAGGAGTCTAGAACAAAGGCCAGACCTGTTTCTGGTCAATGCTAATTTTTTTTTTTTTTCTTAACTATACAACATGCCATCATTCTGTTATTTTTTCTGTTTCATCTTCAAAATAACCCTAATTGGTGGGTAAGGATGTTTATTATTATAAACAAGATCTCAAAAGGGAAGACACTTGGGCAAGGTTGCACAGTTGATCCTTGACTCATGGTACAAGACTCTGTCCACTGTCTGAGAGCCCTGAGTCCTGAGAAGAAGATGGAAACAAGGTGTGTATGTGTGTGTGTGCGCGTGTGTGTTGGTGTGTGTAAATGTTTATCTGATTAGTATGTGTGGATATGTGTATATGTCTGCATGTGTGTATACATGTGAATGTCTGCATGTCTATATGCATGTTTGTGTATGTGTGTGTGCGTACAGTGGTACACACCTGTAATGCCAGTTACTCAGGAGGCAGAGGCAAAGATCACTTGAACTCAGAAGTTTGAGAGAGAAAATTTCAATGATCTTTTTCTTGCAGTTAGAAGGAAAAACCTGGGCCTGGGCATAAAAAGACATAAAGCACACCCTAAAGAGGCAGAGAAATGTCTAATGAAAAGCAAGTGACCAAGAACTGATTAGTTCATCTATAAAGAAATATAGCACTTTAGCAGCAGAATAAAACTGGAAGATAATTTCCTCTGAACCCTGATAATCTTTGTGAGAAAACTGTTGGTCACATATGTTAATTGATAAAACGCACAGGGCCCTGTGCAACAGAACTGGAGAGTAAAACCATCTTTTTAAAACTCGCTATGCTACAAGTGGCATTCAACTCTTTCTCAACCAAGATTTCACAAACCTATCTCCAGCTTCCAGATGATGGCGGAACGTGTGATGAGATTTTATGATCAGTTGTGCCTGTCTCTGAGCCCATCTTCTCTTATTGAAGAGAAGGAAAGTGAGGCGAGCACATTACAGCCCTGCCTGACAAAAGGCACAAGATAAGCAAATAATTATTATTTAAAACCGGAGAGTCCTGGCCGGGCGCGGGGGCTCACGCCTGTAATCCCAGCACTTTGGGAGGCTGAGGCGGGTGGATCACAAGGTCAGGAGTTTGAGACCATCCTGCCTAACACAGTGAAACCCCGTCTCTACCAAAAATACAAAAAAATTAGCCGGGCGTGGTGGTGGCACCTGTAGTCCCAGCTACTCGGGAGGCTGAGGCAGGAGAAAGCCAGGAACCCGGGAGGCGGAGCTTGCAGTGAGCCAAGATCGTGCCACTGCACTCCAGCCTGGGTGAGAGAACAAGACTCCATGTCAAAAAAAAAAAAAACAAAAAACAAAAAAACAGAGAGTCCTATAATTTATTCATGAATGCCACACATTCTATATTAGATCTTCCATTTCAATTTACTTGTATTCTTTGAAGCAAATTTGTAAGATTCAAATTATTCAGAAAATGCTCCCAGGCGAATACAAGAAGACACTTTAACCATATGAAGTATCATGCTACACAATATGGTGTGGCGGTGAAGTCTGCAGGCTCTAAAACCAGAAAACACAGGTTCAAGTCCTGGCTCTACCACCTTGGGAAAGTTACATGGCCCCTCTGTGCCTCAACTTCCCATTCTAAAATGTGGGGATGACAAAAATAGTGTCTATTTCATACAGTTGTCTTGAGGAAAATAATAAATGTAAAGCACTTTGAACAGCAGTTTGTGCTATGTACGTGTTTGGTATTGTTATCTTAACATTTCAGATTATAAATATCCACCCTATTATTCAGATGACAAGCATCCCTAAGCTGATAACATGATAACGAGATTTTGGGTTTCTTAATTTCCATCAGCTTTGCGAGGGAAAAAGAGCACACGAAGAACAACTGAAGCAGGCCTGACAAGGAAACTTGGCTTAAGGTTGGGGGTCTTGGGTTTACTGGGCTTTTGTCTTCTAAAAATTTCCTAAGCTTCATTGATGAGATGTTTAATATCAATCTAGCCAAAAAGAACCAATAGACCCCACAGGACACTGAGTTCAAGATAAAAATAGAAGGGTAATATATGCAGTATGGAAAACCACACAACCAGAAAAATAACTACCGGTACCCAAAACATGGCTAAATCTCACAGGATTAGGTTGAATGAAAGAAGCCAGCCACAAACATGCAAATACTGAATTATTTCATTTATATGAAGTTCAAAAACAGGCAAAACTAATCCATGGTGACGGAGGTCAGTATTGTGGTTAACTTTGAGGAGGACAGCAACTGAGAAGGGGCACAAGGGAGCCCTCTGCGGTGATGGGAGCATATTCTATGTCTCGAGCTGACTGGTAGTTACATGAGTGTGCACATATGTAAATAGTATGGAGTTGGCCAGGCACGGTGGCTCACACCTGTAATCCCAGCACTTTGGGAGGCCGAGGCAGGTGGATCACTTGAGGTCAGGAGTTTGAGACTAGCCTGGCCAACATGGTGGAACCCCATCTCTACTACAATACAAATATTAGCTGGGCATGGTGGCGGGCACCTGTAATCCCAGCTACTTGGGAGGCTGAGGCAGGAGAATCTCTTGAACCCGGGAGGCAGAGGTTGCAGTGAGCCGAGATCATGCCACTGCACTCCAGCCTGGGTTACAGAGCAAGACTCTCTCAAAAAAAAAAAAAAAAAAAAAACCACACAGAGTTGTAACTTAAGGTATATTATGCACCTCACTCTACATAAGATATTGTCTTAGTCCATTTGTGCTGCTATAACAAAGTATCTGAGACTGGGTAATGGGTAAAGAAAAAAAAATTTATTTCTCACAGTTCTGGTGGCTGGGAAGTCCAAGATCAAGGTGCCAGCAGGTTTGTAGTCTAGTGAAGGCTGCTCTGAGATGGCACCTTGAATGCTGACTCCTCCAGAGGTGAGAAACGCTGTGTCCTAACATGGTGGAAAGGACAGAAAAACAAAAGAAGAAAACCAAGCCAGGTAGGTCCCTCAAGCCCTTCCATAAGGTCACTTATCCCACTCATGAGGGGGTTCTTCCCTCACAACTTAATCATCTCCTAAAGACTCCACCTCTTAATACTATCACATTGGGGCTTAAGTTCCAACATGAATTTTGGAAAAGACACAATCATTCCAACCATAGCAAATATACTTTACTAAAAAAAAAAAAAGGAAAATCTTGTCTCTAAACACAGTATTTTAAGAGTTTATAGGCCGGGCGCGGTGGCTCAAGCCTGTAATCCCAGCACTTTGGGAGGCCAAGACGGGCGGATCACGAGGTCAGGAGATCGAGACCATCCTGGCTAACATGGTGAAACCCCGTCTCTACTAAAAAGTACAAAAAACTAGCTGGGCGAGGTGGCGGGCGCCTGTAGTCCCAGCTACTCGGGAGGCTGAGGCAGGAGAATGGCATAAACCCAGGAGGCAGAGCTTGCAGTGAGCTGAGATCCGGCCACTGCACTCCAGCCTGGGTGACAGAGCGAGACTCCGTCTCAAAAAAAAAAAAAAAGAGTTTATATATTTACAGCCCAATTTTCCGCTTCCTTACATACATATTTGTGACTATGAGTGTCATCTTAGCTGAGAAAAGTTTCAGTAAATTAATTTTTTCCTCACATTAACTATTACTACCTTATTCAGATAAAACCAAATTTCTAATCTAGATTTCAGGTTGAGACAGAAACCCATAGTCATTTGTTGCAATGTGAGAATGACAGAGAGAGATATATTAACTAGTGGAATCCAGCTATAAAAATAAATTTAAGGGCACAGTTCTTTACTAATGACTCCCCCAGACAAATCATTGGATAGCAATGAATCAACTAAAAATGGAAGTGAGGAAAGTTGAAGTCCTTTTTGCAACGGATGGATGTTTATGAGACTAAGTGAAGAGGGTTCAGAAACAAGGGGATAAATGGCATGCTAGTTTGGAGTTGGAGTAAGGCATGATCTTAGAAATATAAGAATCCTGCTTAATGGGACGTGTCTACTTGCAATTCAATAAACCAATATACGTAAATGCAAAGAGACAAAGGACATGAGCACTCAGAACAAAATTACAGGAATAGAGCGGGACACGGTGGCTTATGCCTGTTATCCCAGCATTTTGAAGGCTGAGGCGGGCGGATCACCTGAGGTCAGGAGTTTCTGACCAGCCTAGCCAAAGTGGTGAAAGCCCATCTCTACTAAAAATAGAACAATTAGCCAGGCCTGGTGGTGGACACCTATAGTACCAGCGACTTGGGAGGTTGAGGCAGGAGAATCACTTGAACCTGGGAGGCGGAGGTTGCAGTGAGCCGAGATAGCACCACTGCACTCCAGCCTGGGTGACAGAGAGGGACTCCATCTCAAAAAAAAAAAAAATAAAATGTGCGGGAATAAATTTAACAAAGAGGCAACAAAGTTGACCTAAGGGTCACTGTTCCACGTCTGACACCTGTAATTCTTGAGTCATGGGGATAGCAAGCCAGGGAACAGAGTCTTCTGACTGGAAGCTAAAACCAGCCTTTGAGGTGGGTTCAGAGAGCCTGTTCAGACTCAAGATGCGAAAGCAGATGTTGCCTGGTCGAAAATATCCCGATTGCAAGCGCATTTTCAAAGACAATGGTGCTCGGGGAGGGAACGCTGTGTGTTTAAAAAGAAAAACAAATTAAAAGAAAGGAAACAAGGAAGAAAAAGTGACCAAAGGGTCGGGTGACCACATGTTCTGGTTTGCAAGGTACAGCTAAGGTTAGGTCTGCTGTCCCAGTGCAATTATTTTAGTGCCCCCTTTCACTCTCCGAAGTGTCTGGATTTGGGTGATAAAGCATATGATCACCCTACCAAAGAGGGGAAATTAGCCAGAAGACCCATGTGTCTATTTTAAACGGTGTGAACGATCCACAGTCCCGCTCCTGCCACTGCCCAGCTGAAAGGTGCCCACCACCTCTGCCTCGCCCTACCCTCGCCCTGCCCAGGTCTCCAGGAAGACTGGAGCGCAACCCTGGGCTCCCGCGCTGCTCTCCTGCCACCTGCAGGGTACGTGGGGAAAGTGCTTCTCCCCACCACGACCCTGGACAGACTTGGCCTTGGCTAAAAGACATTCAGAGCAGGAGAAGCCCTGGCTGGGGAGTGGGCTGGACCTGATAGTGAAGTCCACGTTACAGAATTAGACGGGCTCAGCTTAAACCAACAAAGCCCAGCTCCTCCTCTTCCTACCCACGCCTGTCCTGCCTCATTTTGTAGACGGGTAACTGAAGCCTAATTCAGATTTTTCATTAGGTAGGATTGTGAGGCATACAGCTGGAGCCTCCCAGGTGCCATTCCCCACATCTCTGTCTTTCCCCTAATCCGTTAGGATAGTGGGGAAGCAAAGGAGCTTAAGCTTACTATGCTCCTACTGTGTACTGGGGACAGAGTGGCACTTTTCTCTCCAGCCTCCCGACTGACGGGAAATAGGTGATTTTAAAACTGGGATACAGGATCAGAGTGGGTTAGATGTGCTCACAGTCTCTCAGCTCAAACTGGAACCCACGGGTCTGTGACTCTAAAGTTAGTGCGCTTTTGGGTCTGAAGCTTGAGCAATAGTTGCAAAATGCAAAGAACGCCATGAAAATCATTTATCCAATGATCAATGATCAGTGATGTTGAGCTTCTTTTCAGATGTTTGTTGACCACATGTAAGTCTTCTTTTAAGTGTCAGTTCATAACCTTTGCCCACTTTTTAATGGGGTTGTTTGGGGTTTTTTTCCTTGTAAATTTGTTTAAGTTCCTGGTAGATGCTGCATATTAGACCTTTGTCAGATGTATAGTTTGCAAAATTTTTCTCTCGTTCTGTAGGTTGTCTGTTTGATGATAGTTTCTTTGGCTGTGCAGAAGCACTTCAGTTTAATTAGATCCCATTTGTCAATTTTTGCTTTTGTTGCAATTGCTTTTGGCGTCTTCATCATGAAATCTTTGCCCATGCCTATGTCCCTAATGGTATTGCCTAGGTTTTCTTACACGGTTTTTATAGTTTTGGGTTTTACAATTGAAGTCTTTAATCCATCTTGAGTTGATCTTTGTATATGGTATAAAGAAGGGGTCCAGTTTTAATTTTCTGCATATGGCTAGCCAGTTCTTCCAGCACCATTTACTAAACAGGAAACCCTGTCCCTTATTGCTTGTTTTTGTCAGGTTTGTTAAAGATCAAGTGGTTGCAGGTATGTAGTCTTATTTCTGCGTTCTCTATTCTTTTCCATTGGTCTATGTGTCTGTTCTTGTACCAGTACCAAGCTGTCTAGATTACTGTAGCTTTGCAGTGTAGTTTGAAGTCCAGCAGCGTGATGCCTCCAACTTTATCCTTTTGGCTTAGAATTGTCTTGGCTATTTAAGGTTTTTTTGTTGTTGTCCCATATGAATTTTAAGATAGTTTTTTTTTTTTTCTAATTTTGTGATGAATGTCAATGGTAGTTTAATGGGAATAGCATTAAATCTATAAATTGTTTTGGGCAGTATGGCCATTTTAATGGTATTGATTCTTCCTATCCATGAGCATGAAATGTTTTTCCATTTGTTTGTGTCCTCTCTGATTTCTTTAAGCAGTGGTTTATAGCTCTCCTTATAAGAATCCTTTACTTCCCTTGTTTACTGTATTCGTAGGTATTTTATTATTTTTGTGGCAATTGTGAATGGGACTTCATTCATAATTTGGCTCTCAGTTTGCCTGTTGCTGGTGTACAGTAATGCTAGCAACTTTTGCACATTGATTTTGTGTCCTGAGACTTTGCTGAAGTTGCTTATCAACTTAAGAAGTTTTTGGGCGAGTCAATGGGGTTTTCTAGATATAGGATTACATCATCTGCAGACAAAGATAGTTTGATTTTCTCTTTTCCTATTTGAATACACTTGATTTCTTTATCTTGCATGTGTTGACCTGGTCAGAACATTCAACACTATGTTGAACAGGAATGGTGAGAGATGGCATCTTTGTCTTGTGCTGGTTTTCAAGGGGAATGCTTCCAGTTTTTGCCCATTCAGTATGATACTGGCTTGGGTTTGTCATATATGGCTCTTATTATTTTGAGGTATGTTCCTTTGATACCTAGTTTATTGAGAGATTTTAACATGAAGGAACATTTACTTTTATAGAAGGCATTTTCTGCATCTATTGAGATAATCACGTTGTTTTTGTCTTTAGCTCTGTTTATGTAATGAATCACATTTATTGATTTGCATATGTTGAACCTACCTTGTATCCCAGGAGTGAAGCTGACTTGATCGTAGTGGATAAGCTTTTTGATGTATTGCTGATTTTGGTTTGCTGGTATTTCGTTGAAGATTCTTGCATCAATGTTCATCAAGGATATTGTTCTGAAGTTTTCTTTTTATTGCTGTATCTCTGGCAGGTTTTAGTATCAGGATGATGCTAACCTCAGAGAATGAGTTAGGGAGGATCGCTCCTTTTTAATTGTTTAGAATAGTTTCACCGGAAACGGTACCAGCCCCTCTCTGTACCTCTGGTAGAATTCAGTTGTGAATCCTTCTGGTCCTGGGCTTTTTTTAGTAGGCAGGCTATTTATTACTGCCTCAATTTCAGAGCTCATTATTGGTCTATTCATGGATTTAATTTCTTCCTGGTTCAGCCTTGGGAGGGTGTATATGTCCAGAAATGTATCCATTTCTTTTATATTTTCTAGTTTGTGTGCATAGAGGTAGTAATAGTGTTCTCTGATGGCTGTTTATACTTCTATGGGGTGAGTGGTGATATCTCTCTTAACGTTTCTGATTGTGTTTATTTGAATCTTCTCTCTCTTCTTCTTTACTAGCCTTGTTAGTGGTCTCTTTTATTAATTTTTTCAAAAACCCAGCTGCTGGATTCATTGATTTTTGAAGCGTTTTTTATGTCTTATCTCCTTCCATTCAGCTCCGATCTTGGTTATTTCTTGTTTTCTGCTACCTTTGGGGTTTATTTGCTTTGCTTCTCTAGTTCTTTTAGTTGTGATGTTAGGTTGTTAACTTGAGAAATTTCTGGCTTTCTGATGTGGGCATTTAGTGCTGTACATTTTCCTCTTAGCACTGCTTTAGCAGTGACCCAGAGATTCTGGTATGTGGTATCTTTGTTCTCATTAGTTTCAAAGAACTTTTTGATTTCTGTCTTAATTTCATTATTTACCCAAGAGTCTTTGGGAGCATGTTGTTCAATTTCCATGTAGCTGTGTGGTTTTGAGTGAATGTCTTAATCTTGAGTTTTAATTTGATTGTGCCATTGTCTGAGAGACTGTTATAATTTTAGTGTTTTTTTTTTTTTTTTTTTTTGCATTTGCTGAGGAGTGTTTTACTTTCCATTATGTGATCAATTTTAGAGTAAGTGCCAAGTGGCGATGAGTAGAATATATATTCTGTTGTTTTTGGGTGGAGAGTTGTGGAGCTATCTTTCAGGTCCACTCGATCCAGTGCTGAGTTCAGATCCTGAATATCTTTGTTGATTTTCTGTCTCAATGATCTGTCTAATATTGTCAGTGGAGTGTTAAAGTCTCCTACTATTATTAAAGAGTCTAAATCTCTTTGAAGGTATCTACAAACTGCCTTTAAGAATCTGGGTGCTTCTGTATTGGGTGCATATATATTACAAATAGTTACCTCTTTTTGTTGAATTGAACCCTTTACCATTATGTAATGTTCTCCTGTGTCTTTTTTTATTTTTGTTGGTTTTGAGTCTGTTTTGTCAGAAACTAGGATTGCAACCTTTGCTTTTTTCTGTTTTCCATTTGCTTGGTAAATTTTCCTCCATCCCTTTATTTTGAGCCTAGATGTGTCTTTGCATGTGAGATGGGTCTCTTGAAAATAGCATACTAATGGGTCTTGGTTCTTTATCCAGTTTGCCATTCTGTGTCTTTTAATTGGGGCATTTAGCCCATTTACATTTAAGATTAGTATTGTTATGTGTTGATTTGATTCTGTCATCGTGATGCTAGCTGGTTATTTTGCAGGCTTGTTCATGTAGCTGCTTCATAGTGTCACTGGCCTGTGTACTTCAGTGTGTTTTTGTTGTGGCTGGTAACAGTTTTTCCTTTCCATATTTAGTGCTTCCTTCAAGAGCCCTTGCAAGGCAGTTCTAATCGTAACAAATTCCCTCAGCATTTGCTCATCTGAAAAGGATCTTATTTCCCCTTTGCTTACGAAGCTTAGTTTGGCCAGATATGAAATTCTGGGTTGGAAATTATTTTCTTTAAGAGTGTTAAATACTGGCTCCCAATCTCTTCTGGCTTGTTAGGGTTTCCACTGGTAGATCCACTGTTAGTCTGATGGGCTTCCCTTTGTAGGTGACCTGGCCTTTTTCTCTGGCTGCCCTTAACATTTTTTCTTTCATTTCAACCTTGGAGAATCTGATGATTATATGGCTTGGGATGATCTTCTCATGGAGTATCTTACTGAGGTTCTCTGGATTTCTTGAACTTGAATGTTGGCCTCTCTTACTAGGTTAGGGAAGTTCTCCTGAATGATATCCTGAAGTATGTTTTCAACTTGGTTCCATTCTCCCTCTCTCTGTCAGGTACCCCAATCAGTTATAGATTCAGTCTCTTTACATTATCCCATATTTCTCAGATGTTTTGTTCATTCCTTTTCAGTCTTTTTTTTTCTCTGTTCTTGTGTGCCTGTCTTAATTCAGAAAGCCAGTCTTCAAGCTCTGAGAGTCTTTCCTCTGCTTGATCTGCTATTAATATTTGTGACTGCATTGTGAAGTTGTTGTAGTGTGTTTTTCAACTCTAACAGGTCGACTATGTTCCTCTCGAAACTGGGTTATTTTGGTTTTCAGCTCCTGTATTGTTTTTATCATAATTCTTTGCACTGGGCTACAACATGCTCCTTTAGCTCAGCAGAATTCATTATTATCCACATTCTGAAGCCTACTTCTGTCATTTCAGCCATCCCAGCCTCAGCCCAGTTCTGAGACCTTGCTGAAGAGACGTTACTGTCATTTGAAGGAGAAGGGGCACTCTGGATTTTTGAGTTTTCAACATTTTTGCATTTATTCCCATCTTTGTGTGCTTATCTACCTTCATTCTTTGAGATTACTGACCTTTGGATGGGGATTTTGTGGTTTTGTTGTTGTTGTTGTTTTCTGTTTTTTTTGTTGTAGTTCTTATTTTAATAGTCTGGCCACTCTACCTAGGGCTGCTGCAGTTTGCTGAGGGTCTGCTCCAGACCCTAGCTGCCTTGCTTCTTCCTGTCCCTGGAGGTATCATGCATGAAGGCTGCAAAGCAGCAAAGACGGCAGCCTGCCCCTTCCTCTGGAAGCTCCATCCCATGGGTGTACTGACCTATTGCTGGCCTGAACACACTTGTATGAGGTGGCTGGGGACCTTGGTTGGGAAGTCTTACTGCGTCAAGAGGAATGGGATCAGGTACCTACTTAAATAAGCAGTATGGCTACTTTTTGCAGAGAAGCTGTGCTGTGTCGGGTATCCCTTCGGACCCCAATCAGTTTGGGCTCCCCAAGGCCCACAGACTGGACTGGCTGAGAAGCCCCAGCCAAGATTGCTCCCTGCCCTGTCCCTCAGGCACTCATTCCAGGGAGTAATTAGAGCCCTATAGAGCATAGGCAGGGTGGCCATAGGCGCTGGCTGGGAGGACCTGCCCCATGAAGAGAAGTAGATCAGGGTCCTGCTTAAAAAAGCAGTCTGGCCACACCTCCCCAAAACAGTTGCCTCTGCCCCTGCTGTCTTGGAGTCTCCAAAGCCCACAGTCTGGAGCAGCCGAGTCATCCAATCAACCCAGGTGGCGGCCCTCCCCTATCCCAGAGAGAGAGCAGAACTCTGTCCCTAATAGGTGTGGGCAGAAGTGACTGGAGGGCCTGACTGGGAGGTCCCACCCAGTGAGGAGAAATGGATCAGGGGCTCTACTTAAAGAAGCAGTCTGGTCACAATCTGGCAAAGCCACTGTGGTGCGCTGCTGGGGGGACCCTTCCTCCTCCAGATTGTTTGGACCCTCCAAAGCCCACAGGCTGGAACAGCTGAGTCAACCTAACAGTAGAAATGGTGCCTGCCCCTCCCCAGAGGGGCTCCGGCCCATCTTAGGCAGGCTCCACCCTGTTGCCATTGGCTGGGTGGAATTCCAAGTCAGTGGGTCTTATCTTGTGAGGTGCCATGGAAGGAGGACCTACAGAATGACATTGCTTGACTTTCTGGATTCTACCCTCTTCCTAGGGGTATGTGTGGACCTCCTGCCTTGCCTGAGATGCAGACACATTTGTTGGGGATCCTGGGGCCGGAGTATGTAAAGCTCCTGGGTCTCGGTGTGCGCCTGAGCAGCTGCTCTGCCAAGATTACACAGCCCTGTGTGTCAGCCCCAAGACCCTGGTGGCATGGGCTCATGAGGGGATCTCCTGATCCATGGGTTGCAAAGATTCATGGGAGAAGCACGGTTTCCCAGGGTCACATATTCATTCACCACTTCCCTTGGCTGGTGGGGGGGAGGGGTTTCCTTGGCTCCATGCAGCTGTCAGGTGGGCCATCACCCATGGGTTGTTCTCCATGAGTTGAGTTGTTGCCCTGATCAGTCCCAATGTGAATATTTCAGTTGACGATGCTGTATTCACTCACTCATTTTGTTTCCCTCTGTGAGTGCCATGGACTGCAGCTGCTTCTCAATTTTATTTTTTAACTGACACATAACAGATGTATATCTTTTCACCTCCACCAAATCTTTACCACTGGTCCCCTCCATTAGTGTCCTTGGTTAGTTACTTTATTACCTGCTCCTTGGAGTCAAAGCACTTCCATTTCTGAACCTCGGTTTTCTCATCTGTCAAATGGGCCTTGTAGCAGACACTAGAGCAGATACCACCTCAGTGCCTGCTGAAGCTCTGCTCTTCCAAGGGTGCCCTCTCCTGGCCACAGATGACTAGATGAGATGTGGCCACCTGATCTTTGATGAGCCAATCAGATTCTCTGATTCATCTTAAAACTAGGAGACACAAAATCTCCAGTGAGATTAGTAAGCCTGCAGCTGCCAGCCTTGAGGTCTCTTTTTATCCATGTGCAAGCTGGAAAGTTGGCAGTGGAAACCCATTTTCAGAGACAGGCTGGAGGAGAGAGCAGATTTGCAGGGAGGACATATAGCCCAGGGATGGAGAGAAAGAAAGGTGTGGCCCAATAGTTTTCCGCTTCCCATGAGACAAAACCCAATTTCCTGCTTTTGTTTTCCGTGACACTCCCTCATAACCTACTGAGACACCACCTTTCTTCAGCTAATTTAAGTAGGTTACTCTTCTTTGCAAAACAAATCAGTCTTGACTGGAACAGAGAAAACAGTTTATGAGGTCTTTGCAAGAATATTATAACGTAAAAATATGATTGTGAAGTAAATTGGAGATAAAAATATTTTATGGAAGTATTGTATAATTAAGTAACATTAACTATGAAATGTATCCTTCCTAGCACACACTAGGTGCACATACTAGGCTCATTATTGTTCCTGTACAGCCTGCCTCCTGCACAAATACTCTTCAGTGTTGTCACTTTACCTAGGATTCAATAGAAAGAGGGAGACAGAGATTTACCTTGCCTGGAACACAATTGCTAACTTCAAATTGTATTACACATTCCCTTCTAAAAGGAGCCATTCTGCCACAGAGCATTTTCCCCTTTGCCTGACCCTGAGCAGACCCCAGACTCATGACCTTTTCTCTCCCTCCAGGATTCCCAGCTCCGCCCCAAACTTGCACCTCGAATCCATCCAGGTACTGAGCAGAAAAAGGGTCCTCCTATGGTATAGGTTGGCCCTGAGACCCTAGCAATGGCTACTGGTGCTGAGGAGGCATTGTGCTGGCTTCCGTGACCCAGCATGTCTGCCAGAAGGGTGAGGCTAGATGCGGCTCTGCCAAGAGGCCTGAAGGACAAGACAGCAGCTTCCATCAAGGACCAGGGACTAATTCAATCTCTTCTTGACAGATGCTTTGTGACGCTGATAGGCCTGGCCTCTCTCATTTCTCCCCCCCAACACTGCCCTCTCTTTCACCTCCTTCGCCTGTCTTAAAGACTCTTGAAGATGTCACATCAGGCAAATGCTGAGTTGTCAGAGAAGGAGGTGGAGCCCTAACAGAACATTAAGGCTAGTCAACAAAAACTGACAAAAGGGATGGAGATCTGAGGCCTGTTTTGTAAGGAGATGCATTCTGTCTCCAGTAAAGGAAAGAAGACTAGAAGGAAAGAGGGAGGGGAGAAGCGAAGAGAAATCCTTCTAATGTACCAGATGTGTCCTGACATGTCATATGTCTAGCTCTCCACAAAGCTCCAAGACAAATTGCATATGCCTGATGAACAGGAAGTGGGCATGGCTGTGAGTTTTGAAACTAGGGAAAGCTGCCAGCCTGCATCACAGTTAAACTAAAATGGTCCCTAAACGACTTCTGGTTGAACATGTTGGTTAACTTAATTTCACGCTCATATGCTACAGTTTTATAACACAGACTTCCAAATGATTACTTTATTGGCCCCAGGAAGCATGATGCACATAAGCTTTTAATTTGCTCAATATCATTGCAGTTTGTCTTAAATAGATAAATCATTGGTATCCACTGATGACCTTAGATTTCACCATCACCCAAGTTTCAAGTTTGAAATTCTAAAAATACTGCCAAGCTGAAGACATTGGAAGGTCATATGTTGGAACAGGAAATTTACAATAAAAGAAATGCAAATTGCCAGCAAACATAGAAAAATATGTTCACAAAAATTGATGGTTAAGTAAATATAAGTTGAAAGGACAACAAAATATCATTTTCATTCAAAAAATGTCTGATAATCCTTACTTTGGAAAAGATGTGAGGAAATAGGGACCCTGTTACACTGTTGCTGTGATTCTAAGTACAACCATTTTCAAACTGCCTTGGCTCAATCTATTCAAACTGGAAATGTAGGTGCGTTTTGATTCAGATTTTGTAATGCCATGAATTTTCCTACTGCTGTACTTGTATATGTTTGAATTCTATGGAGTGGTCAAAATACATGAGCAGGATCTACATAGAGCAACATGAAATGGCTTCAGAAATATAATGTGCATGAAAAAAAGTCTTTTAAAAAATGAATTTATAGCATAATTAAATTAATATAAATAAAAATCACTCTAAACAACATTATATGCTTGGAGACATACATATATGGAAATGAAAAAAAGATGGATAGGAAGTGATTACATTCTATACAAGAGAGTGGATGTCCGTGGTCAGAATGATAGCGTTAAGAAGGGGGGATAAGTAAAAAACAATAATATAATTTTTTAAAAAATTAAGGAGAGGTGCTGTAAGGATAATAACTATATGGCCTTAGTAAGGAGCATGATTGATTCATTCCAATACAAGTGAGGTCTGCAAAAAGAAAAATTAAAAGCGATAACCAAAAAAGTCCCTAATTATTCTTGCCTAAGGAAATTAAAGTGTAAGCTCAAAAATGTTAACTGAGGCAATTTATTGTAATAGGAATAAATTGGAAGCATTCTAAATGCTCATTAGTATGTTTATTAATTTTAAAGATTAAATAAATTAGCTTACATCTATTCAAAATTCTATAATGTAGCTTTGACAAACAATGAGATAATAATATATGAACTAAATGAAATGTTCTTTAAGATGCATAAATTGTTAAAATGGTATGGTAGTACATGAGAAAAGGCAAACTCAGATAACCTGAGGCATGTATTCCCTTCCTTTCAGTAGACCCAGCAAATTTGTGTTTACTTACTGGACAAATGGGCTAATTTCAGTCAGTGGGTCAAGGGCCCTCCTATGGTACAGCTTGGTCCCTGAGACCCTAACAATGGCTACTGGTGTTGGGCAGGCATTGTACTGGCCCTCATGAACTAGGGTGTCTGCCAAAAGGCTGAGGCTGGATGCATCTCTGCCAAGAGGCCTGCAGGACAGGACAACAGCTTCCATCAAGGAAAGAAGGTCATTTATTCAACAAGGAAGGTCCCATTGTTACATGGTCACCTAGATGCTTCCTGCCCCTGTTTCTCTATAAATATGGTAGCGTATTTTAAAAGGGGCTTCCTTTCTAAGGTATTCTGAGTCCACATATGTCTGAATGAGCATATGTGTAACTGGAATCTCAAAAAGGGAGAGGAAAAAATAGAGTAAATGTCTGAAAAGATGGTTGAGAATTTTCAAAAAATGATAAAAAGACATCAAACCACATCTTAAGAAACCCAAGCAGGATAAATTTTTCTACCACTCCCCCAACCCCTAAAAAAACTCACCTGAACATATCAAATTCAAACTGCTAAAAACCTGGGCTCATGCCTATCATCACAGCACTTTGTGAGGTCGAGGCGGTCAGATCTTTTGAGGTTAGGAATTCAAGACCAGCCTGGCCAACGTGGCGAAACCACCATCTCTATTAAAAATATAAAAGTTAGCCAGGCACAGTGGTGCGCGCCTGCAGTCCCAGCTACTCAGGAGGCTGAGGCAGGAGAATCGCTTGAACCTGAGAGGCAAAGGTTGCAGTGAGCCGAGATTGTGCCATTGCACTCCAGCCTGGGTAACAGAGTAAGACTCTGTCTCTAAAAAGAAAACAAACAAACAACAACAAAAAGATAAAGAGAGAATCGTAAAGGCAGCAAGTGGTTGGGGAGTGGGACTATGTACAGAATATCAAAGATAAGACATATACCACACTTTTTCATCAGAAACTTTGCACACCAGATGACATGACATTTTGAAAATTAAAAAAAAAAAAAAAAAAAAAGGAACTGTCAACCCAGAATTTCATTCCTAGAGAAAATATAAAAGAGAGAAGGCAGTCTGCTTTTGGCCATGATGGAGTAACACAGACAGAATATACGTTCCCACATTGAACAATTAGGAAAACAAGTAAAATATATGAAAAATCGTTTTTGGATATTAGATAACATGTAGCATGAAACAGCGATTCTTGAAGAAAGGAAAACAAACAAGATGAGAACTGAGCAACTGTGTCAGCATATTGCAGGGAGGCAGTTTCCAGGTAATACAGCCGGGAGAGGGAACGCAAGGAAAGCCTAGCAGATTTGCTGAGTTGAGAAGAGAAAGTACAGAGTTGAGGAAGGCCAAGCCTGCAAGATTTTGCATAGCAGACTACTAGAGAGAAGAGTAATGACCGAGAAAAAGTTCTGGAGTTCTACAGAGAGGTCCTCTCACCTTTTTAGCTGAGTATTGATCTGTTCATGTGTGAGGAGAAACTAAGACTGGGAAGCAAATCGCCAGAAAGTAACAGGCTGAAAAATTCCTGGATCTTACACAAGGCTGGAAACAGTGCATTTTCCCAGCAGCCAAGGTGAAAGTCATTGTAATACAAAACTTGTTCCCTCTAGTCCTGAGGCAAGGATTGCCTTATTTATGGGACTAAACCAGCTAGATTGAAGGCTGCCCTGGGCCTGCTATACACAAAGCAAGCCTCCAAAGGATGCAACTAATTCCAAGCAACCTAATTAAATATCAGGCAAAGGCCCATACTATGTAAAGGAATAAACAAAATGTACCAGCCAAAAACATAAAATTTACAATATTCAATTAAAAATTACTAAGCGTGCCAAGAAGTAGGAAGATATGATGAATTATCAGGAGAAAACCAGTCAATAGAAAGAAACAGAGATAACACAGATTAATTAGCAGGCAAGGACATTGAAACAGCCATTCTAAATACTTTGCATATGTTCAAGATGACAAAGAATGAAATAAACATAATGAAAAAAGAACTGGAAAATTTTGAAAAGACCCAAATTGAAATTCTAAAGATGAAAAAATATAATATCTGAACTGAAAAATATACTGAATGAGATTAATGTCAGACTATAATTTTAGGAAAAACAGATCAGTAAGCAGGCAGACGTAGCAATAGATAGTACCCTAAATAAAGAATAGAAAAAAGAAAAAATGAACACAGTATCGGTGACCTCTAGGATAATACCAAGCAGTTGAACATACACATAAATGGGTCCCAGGACTTGGGTTGCAGGACAGTTGGGGGAAGGGAGTGGAAGGGACAGAAAAAATATTGTTAAAGAAATCATGGCCAAAATTTCCCTCAGTTTGAAAACCCACAAATCTAAGAACCTAAAAGAATCCCGAGCAAAATAAATAAATAAAAAATAAAATCATATTGCTGAAAACTAATAACAAATAGAAAATTATTAAAGCAGCCATAACATTATATACAGAATATTATAGACATTGCATACACAGGAACGAAGATAAGAATGATAGCATACTTCTCATCAGAAACTATGCAAGCCAGAAAATGAAGAAGCAACATTTTTACTTATTGAGGGGAAAGAAAAAAGAAAAGAAAAACTATTAACCTAGAACACTACACTCAGAGAAAATATCTTTCAAAAATGATTATAAAATCAAGAATTCTTCATACAAACTTTATCAGCATATTGGCTCAATAAGAAATGTTATGGGAAATTCCTCAGAAAAAAGAAAGGTTATAATATATCAAATGGAAATTTAGAATTAAAAACACTAAAGATAGTGAAGTATGTGGGTAAATATTTTTTCTTATTTTTTAACCTCTTTAAAATATAATTGCTTAAGACAAAATGAATAACAATTTATTATATGATTTACAACATATTGGAAATAACACAAAACATAAAGGACAGCATGAAATGATATTGGAATGTGGGTTGTAAGTGTGATCCTAACACTACACATGAAATGGTAAAATGTTATACGAAGGTAGGTTGAGATATGTTTAAGATATTTATTATATGTCTTAGAACAATCACTTTAAAAAGTAATGCAAAGAGGAAGTCTAATAATCCAACAGGGAGAAAAAATGGAATTTTACATATATATGTGTATGTATGTAAATAAGTGTATGTGTGTGTATATATATGTGTATGTGTATATATACACACATATTTAATATATACATATATAGTACACTTATATACACACATATATTATACACACATATATACACATATATATATATTTATGTATGTTAAGTCCACTAATCCAAAAGAAGAATAAAAAAGAAAAAAAGGAAATATTTTAATGGATTTAATAATTTTAAAAATAGCAAGTGAGGAGATGTAAACCCAAACATTTCAATAATTACATTGACTATAAATGGCCTATATAGCAAGTCCTACGTAGGAACCCTATATAGGAACCAGGCCACACAGCAAGAGGTGAGTGGCAGGTAAGCAACCATTACTGCCTGAGCTCCACCTCCTGTCAGATCAGCCGCAGCATTAGAGTCTCAAAGGTGCACAAACCTTACTGTGAACTACACATGCAGGTGATCTAGGTCATGTGCACCTTCTGAGAATCTAGTTAATGCCTGATGATCTGAGGTGGAACAGTTTTATCCTGAAACCATCCCTTGCCCCTTCCCATCTGTGAAAAAAAAATTGTCTTCCATGAAACCAGTTCCTGGTGACTAAAAGACTGGGGACTGTTAGCCTATATAATATAATTAGGAGCCAAACTTCATCAGATTTGATTAACTATTAAGACACAATTATATGCTGTTTGCAAGAAACATACTGTTTTCAGAAATATGGATTTTGTTTTTTCAACTTTTAATTCAGGTTCAGGAGCTACATGCGAAGGTTTGTTACGTGGGTAAATTGCATGTCACTGGGGTTTGGTGTACAAATGATTGTGTCACCCAGGTAAAAAGCATAGTACCCGATAAGTAGTTTTTCAACCCTAACCCTCTTCCCACCCTCACCCTCAAGTGTCTATTGTTTACCATTTTGTGCCCATGTGCACTCAGTGTTTAGGTCCTACTTATAAGTGAGAACGTGCAGTATTTGGTTTCTTACGTGAACTTGCTTAAAATAATGGCCTCCAGCTTCATCCATGTTGCTGCAAAACCCATGATTTCGTGGGGAAGGTTCATCTTTTTTCTGGCTGCAGTATTCTGTGGTGTATGTACCACATTTTCTTTTTTGAGACGGAGTCTCGCTCTGTCGCCCAGGCTGGAGTGCAGTGGTGCGATCTCAGCTCACTGCAAGCTCCGCCTCCCGGGTTCACGCCATTCTCCTGCCTCAGCCTCCCGAGTACCTGGGACTACAGGCACCTGCCACCACGTCTGGCTAATCTTTTTGTATTTTTACTAGAGACGGGGTTCACCATGTTAGCCAGGATGGTCTCAATCTCCTGACCTCATGATCCACCCATCTCTGCCTCCCAAAGTGCTGGGATTACAGGCATGAGCCACCGCACCCAGCCCACATTTTCTTTATTTCTTTATTCAGTCCACTGTTGATAGGCATCTAGGTTGATTCTATGTCTTTGCTATTGGGAATAGTGCTGCAAGGAACACACAACTACATGTGTCTTTTTGATAGAACGTTTATATTTCTTTGAGCATACACCCAGTAGTGGAATTGCTGGGTCAGATAGTAGCTCTGTTTTAAGTTATTTGAGAAATTTAAGTTTTAATTAAAGTTATAACTTAACCACGGGCACATAAGGTATCTCAAAGAGATGGTAGGCAGTTTCTTTTCTGTTTTTTTGTTTGTTTGTTTGTTTGTTTTTGAACAAGATTTAGAAACTCTCCAAAGTAGTTTCAAGACAGGAAATTAGAAACTATCCATGGGTGGAGGTGGGGGAGTCTTAATAAATGACAAAGTCACACAAATAACAAACCAGAAAGGAATCATTCCTGAAACCAGGAATTGAAACCCATGCTGCCTTTGCCAAAAGACAGAGCCTTAGCTACTGACTTATAGCACTGAGCAGTTTCTGTTGCTCTTCCCAGAAGTCTAGGGCAGCCAATGTCAAGCTTGCAGAGGCTTTTAACTGCTCAAGATAATTTTTAGGGCTAACTATGACATGAACCCCCAAATTCCTGTCCTCTGGATGGTGGAGACCAAGAGAAAGTACCTCCACATGGTCACAAGGTTAAGCTCTTAAGGATACAAAACACGACAGAGAAATTTTATCCGGTATTGGTTTCAGGGACCCATAGCTAACTTGGTAACTGACCAGCTGCCAGGGTGGCTTAAAATGTGAACTTACAGGGGTTGTAAGCCCATGTTCTATCCAGTGATACCTCTCTCTGTTATGGAATGACACAGAAAGACAAATTCTTAGCACAAATTGCACCAGATTTGTTACATTCTAAGGCTAATCTCACAAATCCTCTTTTTTTCTATCAAACTCTTGCAGAGGAGACAAACAGTGAGGTTTAACATTCCCCCCACCCTCACCCCCACCACACATACACATAGATAGAGAGAGAGAGAGACCAGAAACTTGACTAGTAAGAATTTCTTAGGCTGGGCACACTGGCTCATGCCTATAATCCCAGCACTTTGGGAGGCCGAGGCAGGCGGATCACCTGAGGTCAGGAGTTCAAGACCAGCCTGACCAACACGGAGAAACCCATCTCTACTAAAAATACAAAATTAGCCAGGCGTGGTGGCACATGCCTGTAATCCCAGCTGCTCGGGAGACTGAGGCAGGAGAATCACTTGAACCCGGGAGGCGGAGGTTGTAGAGGTTGCAGTGAGCCAGGATTGTGCCATTGCACTCCAGCCTGGGCAACAAAAGGGAAACTCCATCTCAAAAAAGAAAGAAAAAAAAAAAAGAATTTCTTATCCTTTATGCTGGCATGCCAGGTTTCTGGGTTCCCTTTACAGTTTTCAGAAGAATAGAGCAGCTTTTGATGACCTTGCTCACTGTTCCATAACTGTGGGGGTCAAGCCACTTTACAAAAGAAAATCACTCTGTTCTGTTTTATGGAACCACAGGCAAAAGATTCTCAATTTTGCAAGATGCTGCTCAACAGGTTGTGTGTGGAACCAATTTAACATTTTCCACCCCAGTTGAAGCAAAATACACATAACAAAACAGACACAAACAGACACTAGTCACCTCGTTCAGCACCGAATATTGACCTGGCGAGGCTCAGACTTTCTCCCGTTGGTCCCTGTTGTCTTTGATCCACTCCTGGTGGGGAGGGATGACCTCTGAATGGTAATTCAGTGGATGGTCTCTGGGCAAGATGAAGAGCAAGTCACCCGGAGTCAGGTCTGCTGAGCTTTCTCCAGGACTCACCAAATGTGACCAGATAAATAAGGAGGGTTCTCTGAGTTAGGCCTGCTGGCCTTCCATCAGCAATTCTTTCAGAAATTCCCTCCACATATACAAACACACATAAAGACAAGACAGACAGAAGGTCTTCCAAATCAAGATCCCTAACCAAGAACTCCAAGAGTGTCCCTTCCAAACTACCCTCCTATTCTCTGTCTGACAAATCTCCCCAAAGTCTTCCTGACTGAGGAGACGTCTCCGAAAACAAGACTCTTCCTGATAATTAGGGAGAGCTGACCAAGAATCCGGAAGGAGTCAAACTGAGACAGACACCCCACAATGGGGCTGCAGAAGAACTCAGACCCCAAAAGAAGTCAAACCATCAGGAGAAGGAAGGAGGTGTTGACAGCACCTACGATACTTACCAAACCAAACACTATGTAATGGGGCTACAGCTACAGACACTCCATGACTGAGCTACACACAGACACCCTGTGATATGCCTATAGTTATGGGCTATCTCCCCAGGACTATTTCCTTATTGCAATTAAATCCATGCACATTGTCTCAGCAGTGCCCCGCCAGGAGAGAGAGTACCAGAGTCAGCCCACCGTCCAACAGAACTAAGTTGCCACAAATGCTGGTCTCTGGATCCATTGTGGGAGGGAGCTACTGAACCATGGGCAGGTAGCCACAATGGCAATCCCAGACGAGCCCCCAAATTTGTAACCACCCAATGGGTTCACTTTGCCCACTGCCTAGACAGAGCCAGTTTATCAAGACAGGGGAATTGCAATGGAGAAAGAGTAATTTACACAAAGCCAGCTGTGAGGCAGACTGGAATTTTATTATTGCTCAAATCACTCTCCTACTCTGTTGATAGTTTATTTTGCTGTGCTGAAGCTCTTTGTTTAATTAGGTCCCACTTGTCTTTTTTTTTTTTTTTTTTTTGGTCGCAATTGCTATTGAGGACTTAGTCATAAATTCTTTCCCAAGGCAAATGTCCTGAATGGCGTTTTTAAAGTTTTTATCTAGGATTGTTGTAGTTTGTAGTCTTACACTTAAATCTTTAATCCATCTCAGTTAGTTTTTATAAGTGGTGAAAATAATGGGTTCAATTTCAATCTTCTGCATATGGTTAGCCAATTATCTCAGCACTATTTATTGAATAGGGAATCCTTTTCCCATTGCTTGTTATTGTCGACTTTGTTGAAAATCAGATGGCTTTATGTCTGGGTTCCCTAATCTGAAGACACATACTTTAAATATACACACACACATAGCTTAAAAGCAAAGGAGGGAAAAACATATACCATGCAAACACTAACCATATGAAAGCTGGAGACAAATGACCAATAAACTAATGAGATGATGTTCAACATTACTACTAGGGAAATGCAAATGAAAACCACAATAAGATACCTTTATATCCATTCAAATGACTATTTTTTAAGAACAGAAAATAAATGTTAGTGAGGATACAAAAAAATTGGAACTCTTGTGCATTGCTGTTAGGATTGTAAAATAATACAGCTGCTATGAAAAGGAATATAAAGTTTCCCCCAAAAATTAAAGAATAGAATTAACATATGATCTAACAATTCCACTTCCGGGTATATACTCAAAAATAATTGAAAACAGAAATTTGAACAGATATTTGTGCAACGATGTTCATAACAGCATTATTCACAATGGCCGAAAGGAAGAAACAAGCCAACTGCCTATAGAGGGATGAATGGATAAACAAAATGAGGTATATATATATACAATGGAACATTATTTGACTATAAAAAAGGAAGGAAATTCTGGAACATGCTACAATATGGATGAACCTTGAAAACATAATGCTAACTGAAATAAGCTAAATATAAAGAAAACATATTGTATGATTCCACTTATATGAGGTATCTAGAATAGTGAAACAGTCAACCTGAAGAATCCTATATCTAACAAACAAATCTTACTAAAAACCTTCTCACAAAGAAAACAGTAGACCCAGATGTTTGAAGTGAATTCTATCAAACATTTAAAGAATAAGTCGTATCAACTTTATACAAATTCTTCCAGAAAATAAAAAAGGAGTGATACTCTCCAACTTATTTTATAAGAGCAGCATTTTCCTGATTCAAAGTTCAAACAAATATATTACCAGAAAAGTGCAGGTCAATATCCCTCTTGAATATAGATGTAAAAATTGTTAACAAAAGTTATAAATATAATATATCAATATTTCAAAATTATACTACTTCATGTCTAAGTGAGTTTTATCCAAGGAATGGGAGGTGGATTAGTATTTTAAAATCAGTTTTTTTAATTTACCATATTAGCAGGCTAAACAACCCAAGCCGTATAATCATCTCAAAATGCAACAATGGCAGTTGACAAAACACAACATGTATTTATGATAAAAACATCTCAGAAACATAAGAAGAAAAAAAAGAACTTCTTCAACCTGAAGAAGGATATCTACGGAAAAAAAAAAAAAAAAACAACCCTACAACTAACACCATATTTAATGATGAAAAAACTGAATGTTTCCCTTTCTAAGATCAGAATAAAAGGATGTCCACTCTTACTACTACTATTTAACATTGGCCTGGAAGTTCTAGCTAATGCATTCAGGTAAGAAAAAATAAATAAAAGGCGTACAGATTGGAAAGGAAGAGCTGTTTATTTTGCACCATGATTATTTATATAGAAAATCCCACGGATTCTATTTTTAAAAGCAACTAGAAATAAGAGTTCCGCAAAAACACAGACTACCAGGCTGACATACAAAAACCTATTGCATCTTTATATAATAACAATGAAAAAATGAAATTTGGCATTTAAAAAGGTCACCTAAATAACATTTAAAATATGAAATACTTAGGTATAAATTTAATTAAATATGTGTAATATCTACACAATGAAAACTACAAGATATTGTCTTGTTCCTTCCCTGGCTGTCTCTACCTGCTAGGACATAAGTTTCACGAGAGCTGGGACTTGATCTTCCTTATTCACTGATGTAACCCCTCCTTGACTATTCTAGTACCGGGACATAGCCCATGCTCAGTAAATAAATACTTGTTGAAAGGAATGTAGAAAGCAAGGGAAGAAGGGGAGAAGAAAAGGAGAAAGGGATAAAAGGAGGAAATAAGAGCAAGTGAATTCATTGTGATATAATTAGGCAGGGTCACTGGAACATTGAAGTGCTAACCTTCTCTGAGGTTCCTAAGTATGTGCATAAGAGGCAGTGTGAAGCAGAAGCACATTTTACTTGTTGCTGGGATTCTGGTCCCTGGCCACAGTTAGCATCTAGAAAGTCAACTGGTTACCAGAGAGGATTCACTTTCTTTTAGCCCATACAAGGTTGTTGGTTCCACCTCCCAATGTATCCCTCATCTGTGCACTTCTCACCATAGCAAAGGCCACCAGTCCAGCCCATGCTATTATTACCTCTCCGTCAACTACTACAAAAGTCTTGTTCATTGGTCTCATGGCTTTCCTGCTGCCACCTGTCACTCCCTTTTGAAACAACCAGGATGATCTTTTAGAAATAAAGCCTCCTCAGAGCAGAAGCCAATGGTCCCCAAGACCTCAGACACCTTGTTCGTGGCTCTACAGTCTTCTCATTATGGACCTTCTGTCGTGCCTGCCTTGCAGTTCTTCATAGCACCAGACTCTGCCCACCTCCCTCACCCTCTTAGGTCCTATTCTCTGCCTGGAACACACTTCTCTAGTCTGGTTCCTTCTCATCCTTCAGAGTCAGCCCAAACATCCCTTCCTTGGAGAGCAATCAGAGCCCTCTACTTACTCTCTCCAGAGATACCTTCCTTTCACGGTGCCTATCACGATTTGTAATCATGTATGCATCTTTTTGTTTGTTTGTTTAAAGTCCCTCTTCTATCCAGATATAAGCATCATAATGGAAGGGCTATGTTTTGTTTGTTTATTTCACCACTGTATCTTCAGCACCTAACACACGAAAAAAGCTTATTACTATTGTTGAACTTAGAATAAGACCACACACCTAAAACTGTCTGATCTTTGACAAACCTGACAAAAACAAGCAATGGGGAAAGACTTCCTATTCAATAAATGGTGCTGGGATAACTGGCTATCCATATGCAGAAGACTGAAACTGGACCCCTTCCTTACACCATACACAAAAATTAATTCAGGATGGATTACAGACTTAAATTTTAAAATGAAAACTTTGGAAGACAACCTAGGCAATACCATGCAGGACAGAGGCATGGACAAAGATTTCATGATAAAGATGCCGAAAACAATTGAAACAGAAGCAAAAATTGACAGGCGAGATTTATTCAAACTAAAGAGCTCTGAACAGCAAAAGAAACTATCAACAGAGTAAACAGACAACCTACAGAAAGGGAGAAAAATTTTGCAAACTATGCATCCACAACAGTCTAATATCCAGCATCTATGAGGAACTTAACAAGAATAAAACAAACAAACAACCCATTAACAAGTGGGCAAAGGGGCAAAGGACATGCATGGACACTTTTCAAAAGAAGACATATATGCAGCCAACAATCCTATGAAAAGAAGCTCAATATCACTATCATTAGAGAAATGCAAATCAAAACCATAATAAGATACCATCTAACACCAGTCATCAGAATGGCTACTATTAAAAAGTCAAAAACTAACAGATTCTGGTGAGGTTGTGGAGAAAAAGGAATGCTTTTACCACTGTTTGTAGAAGTATAAATTAGTTCAACCCTCACGGAAGACAGTGTGGCAATTCCTTAAAAACCTAAAGACAGAAATACCATTCGACCCAGCAATCCCATTACTGGGTATATGCCCAAAGGAATATAAATTACTGTGTTATAAAGACGCATGCACATGTGTGTTCATTGCAGCACTATTCACAATAGCAAAGACATGGAATCGACATAAATGCCCATCAGTGATGGACTGGGTAGTACAAATGTGGTACATATACACCATGGAATACTATGCAGCCATAAAAAGGAACAAGATCATGTCCTTTGTATGGAGCTGGAGGCCATTATCTTTAGCAAACTAACACAAGAAGAGAAAATCAAATACCACATGTTCTCACTTATAAGTGGGAGCTAAATTATTTATGAGAACACACGGACACATGGGGGTGGGTGTCCTCGGAGAGGGGAGGGTGGGAGGAGGGAGAGGATCAGGAAAAATAACTAATGGGTACTAGGCTTAATACCTGGGTGATGAAATAATCTGTACAAAAAACACCCATGACACAAGTTTACCTATGTAACAAACCTGCACTTATACCCCTGAACTGGAAATAAAAGTTAAAAAAAGAATAAATGAGCATATATATAATATATGCTTATTTTTATATATAAACATGTATGCTCATATAAAATATTATAATATAAATATGTTTGTATTATATATTAACATTATAACAATATTTATATATTATATACATATATATATATGCTCATATTAGCCTGAACTACAATTTCAGATCCTACTCCAGTATGAAGGAAGTCAGAGCAATCCTTCCAGGGAGAAGCAGAAGGTTTGAGAGTCAGAGGAAAGAAAAATGACCATGTCCTCCAAGGTGAAAGGAGGCTGGTCCAGACCAGCTGCCCAGGGAGGGAGGGGGCCTCCCCAAAGAAACCACCTCACCAGCTAATCCGGGTAGGAAGGGAAGACAGATGCTCTAGAAGTGAGAAAAATACACTTTGGGAGGCCGAGACGGGCGGATCACGAGGTCAGGAGATCAAGACCATCCTGGCTAACATGATGAAACCCCGTCTCTACTAAAAAATACAAAAAACTAGCCTGGCGAGGTGGCGGGCGCCTGTAGTCCCAGCTACTCGGGAGGCTGAGGCAGGAGAATGGCGTGAACCCGGGAGGCGGAGCTTGCAGTGAGCTGAGATCCGGCCACTGCACTCCAGCCTGGGCGACAGAGCGAGACTCCGTCTCAAAAAAAAAAAAAAAAAGAAGTGAGAAAAATAGAGAAAGCGGGTTGGTTTGTAATATCCCAGAGATAGAAAAGGAAACTATCCACTTTTTCTCTCAAGTATTTCATTCTGACTTTTAAGACTCAATAGTCCAACACTCAGAAAAGCTGTTCAACACTAGTGTTTCTTAGGGGAATATTTGCCTGACAAAAAAGCCATCTGGTCACCTGAAACTCAAGACCTAAGTTCTTCCTTGCCCTTCCTCACATTACGGCAAACACTGTTGTTGTTGTCGTTGTTGTTGTTGTTTTTGACTGTCATTCACCTTCGTAATTGTAGAAAATTTGGGCAATGTCTTAGAGTTAGTAAATGCTAATAGCTACTGAATAAATAAATGAATTAGCAAAGAATAAACAAGTACACATTATACAATTTGTGGACAACTAGCCGCTCCTCCCCGCAAAAAAAAAAAAAAAAAAAAAAAAAAAAAAAAAAAAACATAATAGAAGGTGACCCTAATCACTTGTGTTTACAGATTTCTGCTCCTTGGCACACAGTGTTAGTGAAATTTATAAGCTAATATTTCAGAATAACCATTTGTAGCATGTTATAGTCAATTAAAGTTCTCTTTCCCATGACCTCCATTTGTAATTAGCGTGGAAAATGGGTTTTAGCTGCTTGCTAGAATACACTTTTACTACTGTGTTCTCTCTCTGTCAAGTGACAAAGAGCTGACCTTCATTTAATAGCTGTGTGTCTGCTGTAGGCCGCTTCTGCTGCAATCACTACAAGCAATTGGCTAAATTCTTTGCCTGCACTGGGTCAAATCCTGAAGATGCCATTTAGTCCAGTGAAGGTACAAAGTTCTGTCCCTTCACTCATGCTGCCTCCAGCTTACTTAAAACACCGCTTTCTGAACCTATGTTAGTTGATAAACATAGTAACTGGAGTCAAGGCCCAGGGAAGTCATTGTTAAGATGTCAAGCTAGAGAGATGAGCAGAGAAGCAGAGGCAGGAGGAGCCAGGCCAGAGCAGAGTAGGTGGCTCTAACATAGAAGGCAGCCACTTGCTTGCACCAAGATATAGGGAGCCTGTCCAAGATCTAGATAAGAGGCTTCCACTACTGTGTGCCAAGAGGACGGGTAAAGCTTACATAGTGGATTCATATTTGTGAATATTTTAGTCAAATAAATAAAAAGATGCAACAATGAAGTGACTTAAATTGTTACAAGCATTTTGATCTCTCTATAAAGACACTCCTGGAATGAAGGGGCAACTGGCAACAATGATTATATCTCCAAAGGGTCAGGGCATGCAAGTGACCTAAGGACTTGGTTTTTATGCAAGAAATCCTTAGTGAAAATGGATGACTAAAACACTAACTCGGCAAGCAAATAGCTCAGAATCCATATTGGCAAATGCCACTTCATTTAGAAAGGAGAAGCTATTTATCAAATATGCCTTTTCATCTCAGAAACCAAATTTTATAGCCTAAGAATGTCTCATTCTCCCAAGAATGCCTTTTTCTTCCAATTAGTTTGAATAGTATGATTACAAGGGCTCCTTAATGCCCAATCTAAAATATCCCTATCCCACTACTTGGCTACACCATAATTTTCCTACCACGATATATGGCTTTAGCTTTCATTTTTTGCCCTCTTTTGTAGGCAAATTTCCAGAAAGAGATAATGCTTTAAGCTCATCACAATTCTTAACCAGCATCCTGACATAATAACGGAGTACTGACATCTGGACAACCATTTACAGTCTTCAAAACATTTCCACATTCATCACTGCATTTTATCTTCACCATAACAATTAAGGTTATTGCAACAAATTATGTTGGGAAAACCGGAAATCCACATGCAGAAGAATAAAATTACCTCACATCATATACTGTGTCTATATACACACACACACACACACACACACACACACACACACACACACCCCAATGGAATAAAATAGAAAGCCCAGAAATAAATCCACTTATTTATGGTCCGTTGATCACCAACAAAGGTGCCAAAAATACATAATGGGGAAAGGACAGTTTCTTCAATAAATAGTACTGAGAAAAACTGGATATCCACATGCAGAAGAGTGAAATTAGACCTTTACCTCACACCATATACAAAATCAACTCAAAGTGTATTAAAGACTTAATTATAAAACTTGACACTGTTAAACTACTACAAGAAAATGCAGGGGAAAACTTCCTGATATCAGGCTGGGCAATTAATTTTTTCAGCTAGGACACCAAAAGCACAGGCCACAAAAGCAAAATGTACAAGTGGGATTTATCAAACCAAAGAGTCTTTGCACAGCAAAGGAAACAAACAACAAAGTAACAAGATAACCTACGGAATAGGAGAAAATATTTGTGGACCACACATCTGATAAGGGGTTAATATCCAAAATACGGAAGGAACGCAATAGCAAGAAAACAAATAGATTAAAGAATGGGCAAAAGAGCCGAATACACACTTCTCAAAAGAAGACAAACAAATGGCCAAGAGGTACATGAAAAAATGCTCAACATCACTCAAATTAGAGAAATGCAAATCCAAACCACAATAGAGATCATTTCACACCTGTTAGAAGGGCTGTTTTCAACAAGAAAATATAACAAGTGTTGGTGAAGATGTAGAGAAAGTGACACTTGCATGCTGTTAGTGGGATGTAAATCAGCACAGCTGTTATGAAAAATAGTACGGAGGTCCCCCAAAAAGTAAATCTAGAACTACCATATGATCTGGCAATCAAACCTACCTCTGGGTATATATTCAAAGGAAATAAAATCACTATCTCAAAGAGATACCTTCATTCCCATGTTCACTGCAGCATTATTCATAATAGTCAAGATGTGAAATCAACCCACATTTCTATCAGCGGATGAATGGATAAAGAAAATGCAGTATTTGTATAGAAAGGAATACTATTCAGCCTTTTAAAAGAAGGCAACACTGTCATTTGTGACATGGGTGAACCTAGAGGACTTTATGCAAAGTGACAAATACTGCATAATTTCCCTCTTAGAATCTAAAAAAAAAAAGGTCTAACTCACAGAGGCAGAGAATACACAGGTGGTTGCCAGTGTGTGGGAGTGGCAATGGGGAGATGTCAGTCAAGGGATACAAAGTTTCAGTTCTGCAGATGAATAAATTCTGGAGAGCTAATGTACAGCATGGCAACTATAGTTAGCAATACTATCTTTTATACTTGAAATTTGCTAAAAGAGTAGATGTTCAATGTTCTCACCACAAAAATAATAATAACAATAATTATGTGAGGTTAATTTGCTTGATAGTGGTAATGAATTCATGATGTATACCCACATCAGAATATTAGGTTGTGTATCTTAATACACACAATTTTTACTTGTCAGTTAACCGTCAATGGAGCTGGGAAAAAAAAAAAACACTACAGCTTTCATCGTTGCATTTGATCTTCACCACGAACACAGAGGCCACTATGGTCTGTGTCCAGGTACTTTTTGTAACATTATCCCTGGTCTTAACAAGAACTCCTCCAGAGAGGTGCTGTTGGCCTCACTTGGCCAAGACTCAGCAATGGGACCCTTGCCCGAGATGACTCAGTGGTTGCTGGGCAGGGCAGAGATGCAGGCTCAGGCCAGGCCATCATCGGAGGCCCTACCTTTCTCCCTGTCCCTACCACTGTTCTTAAACTGGGGTTCTGAACCCCAGAGGATCTGCAGTCACCTCTGGAAGAGCTCAGGATGCCTACAAGAAGTTTAAATTTTCATTTTGTTCACCATCTTCTTAATGTTAACCTAAGCCCCGGAGCTTTCTTGAGGTCACTGGGGTGACCACCATCAGGTGGAACACACCTATGGGGTTTTGGTGCCTGTCCTTGCCGCAGGGTGTGTGACAGGTTGACTCCGAGGGATTCTATGGTACTGTGAGACAAGGTAGCTAACATCAGAAGCCATACACACTCATTTCTGCCTGCCAGTAAAATGTCACAAGCCCCTAACTATATGACGACACACAGCTCTCCAGAAAGATGCTCTGAAAACAAAACAGGGGACAGCACACGGCCCCAACATCTCCTGCCTGGGTCACTGTATTCCTGAAAGGATGAATGACCCTAGTCCTTGCCTTTTTCTTCACATAACAACTGGCAGGGCTAGTGATTATGCTGTTGTAATCAATAATCAGATGTGTTTTGTGGTGTGTGTGTGTTTGTTTTTGAGACAGAGTCTCATTCTGTCACCCAGGGCTGGAGTGCAGTGGTGTGATCTCAGCTCACTGCAAAGTCCACCTCCTGGGTTCAAGAGATTCTTCTGCCTCAGCCTTCCAAGTAGCTGGGACTACCGGCGTGCACCACCACACTAGGCTAATTTTTTGTATTTTTAGTAGAGACGAGGTTTCACCACGTTGGCCACGCTGGTCTCGAACTCCTGACTTCGTGATCCGCCCGCCTCAGCCTCCCAACAGGTGTGCTCTTATACCCAACCTTGGTGGGACTCTGCTTTAATGTAATCTATGAGCAAGTGTGATGTGGTTTTGTATGCACTGAACATCCACAGCCCATCTATAAACTAGAAGCTAAAACACTACGCTGGGGCAGTCTAACAGAATCTCTCAGAAAGACTTTCCCTGGGCTGCAGTCTTCAGTAAGACTTCTCAATAAAACTAACTTTGATTCTTTAAAAGCTTGTTTTTTTCTTTAGTCAACAGTGCAAAGGCAGATATTGCATCTCAGACATATGTTTGTGACATGAGAGCAGGAAATGAAGTCACAGCCTCCTCTATGAATGGAATCACAGCGATGTGAAGAGAGGGAGTGGTGACAGAACTGAAATACCCCACATGGCTCCCATGGCCCGGGTTCTCATAGCCCAAAACACCATGAGCCACGGCACTCAGAGCCTTGGGCGCGCCCACGCCAGTCATTGATATCATCGCATCAAAACAGCAGCGTTTGTCATGTTAAAGCATACTAGTTAATTTAAACTGTATCTGGCTTTATGGCCTTATTTGTATTGTATTGCAATTTCTAGTTTTAGAAATCTATAATACTATAAGCATAAAATGATCTTGATGCTCATTTCACTGACTAATAAAAATGATTTAATTGGCCCCGGTGCAGTGGCTCACACCTGTAATGCTAGCACTTTGGGAGGCCAAGGCGGGTGGATCACAAGGTCAGGAATTCGACACCAGCCTGGCCAACATAGTGAAACCCAGTCTCTACTAAAAATACAAAAAAATTAGCCAGGTGTGGTGGTGGGCACTTATGTAATCCCAGCTATTCAGAAGGCTGAAACAGGAGAATCACTTGAACCCAGCAGGTGGAGGTTGCAGTGAGCTGAAATCGCATCATTGGACTCCAGCCTAGGTGACAGTGCGAGACTCAGTCTCAAAAAAAAAAAAAAAAAAAAGATTTAATTTTTAATTGGATACCTGGGGGTCATTCAACTTCTTCCCTCTAAAAGCTGTTCAAATGTTGTTTGAGTTTGAGAAGATACATTAAACCTGCTGTCCCCAACATTGATGGAAGATGGAACAATGGGTATCATTATCCACCCTCATTTTTTTTAATGAAGGAGTTGGAGTTCCACACAGAAGAACTTGCTCAATATCATTCTTCTCATCTATGTTTGAACTAGAACCAGAGTCCCAAGTCTTCTAGGGTAGTAGAGGGAAGTCTAGAGAAAAGGTTGCAAACTGGTGGTCCATAGGCAAACTTCGGTCTCTTCCTACAAAGTATTAAAAAATTAAGATCATTCACATTAAAAATCCCGATTTTCCAGCTTCTCTTGAAAAATTAGACCTGATGACAGTGACCCACATTCCTACATGACAAACAGTGGTCAGGATTTGGACCCATTGCTCTGCATCAGGGGGGCTCAGACCTACCTCAGGGCCTCTCTCAAATCTCCCGGGCTTCTGCTCCAAGGCAAAGTCTGATTGAGCAGGTTTGCGGTGGGGCCTGAGATTCTAACAGGCTCCCAGGTGGTGTGAATACTCCTGGTCCAGACATCTGACTCTGATCTCTTCTGCCTCCATCTTTCACTTTTAAGGACCTCTCTGCTTACACTGGCCCCATTTGGATAATCCAGGATCGTCTCCTTTTATAAAGTCAGATGACTAGCAACCTTAATTCCATCCGCAACCTTAGTTCCCCTTTGCCATGTCACCAAACATATTCACAAATTCTGAGGATTAGGTCCTGGGCATCTTTGGCGAGCCATTATTCTGCCCACTACATTCAGTAAATATGCATTATTTTGCTATTCAAATTAAATTAATTTCACCTTTCTACCCTGCCCAAAGCCTTGGTCAGATAGGCAAGGTCATTAACATCTGGTTCCTCTAGCCCTCAGTAATGTCAACTCAGGTCCTTATTTGTTTTTCTCAGTAAAACCAACAGTAGCCAGCTGTTATCTTGTGGCTTTATATAGACAGGCTGATGACAGGGAAATAGATTGGCCATGAAAAGTTCTACAAAGCCAGTGAGCACCCAGTCAAGGCCAATACCAGCTCAGGGGAGCTCAGACAGTTGAGAAGGTTAAGAATGAATATCTAATTTTAAAATCAGATGGCCAGGCATCATGGCTCATCCTTGCAATCCCAGCACTTTGGAAGGCCAAGGTGGGCAGTGGGCAGACCGCTTGAGTCCAGGAATTTGAGACCAGCATTCCCAACATGGTGAAACCCTATCTCTACCAGGAAAAAATACACACATACACACATATCCAGAAGCATATATATCTGTGTGTGTGTGTGTGTGTGTGTGTGTGTTTGTGTGTGTGTATGTATATATATACACGAAGTTATCTGGGTGTGATGGCACACACCTCTAGTCCCAGCTACTTTGGAGGCCGAAGTGGGAGGATTGCTTGAGCTTGGGAGGTTGAAGCTGCAGTGAGCTATGATTTCACCACTGCACTCCAGCTGGGAAGACACAGCAAGATCCTCTCTTAAAATAATAATAAACCAGAGCTTAACCAGAGCTTAAGCTCTGATTTATTATCATTATTTATAGAAGTGAGGTGCCTCCCACACCCACTGTGGAGCTGGAACCACAGTGGCCTTCTGACTGTCCCCACCTACTCCCTTGGAAGAAAGGGAAGAGGCGAGTCTTCAGGCCAACATGGGTTTGTACATAGGCTCCTTCACCCACAGGCTATGTGACCTGGGGAGAAGGATTAACTCCCCTGGGCGTCCTTTTCCCCATCTGTAGGATGGGGAAAACTTTGCAAGGCTGTTGTAAGAACTTGCGATGACATTTGGCACAGGGCAGATGCTCAGGGCTCCTGAGCAGTGACATTACATCTCATCCTCGGGTCCCCTGCAGCCTGATACATCCCAGAAAGAGTCATCTTCTGCTTCTGTGCTTTTGGTTTTCACTTCTCCATCCCTTTGCCCACAACCTGTTTCTTGCCCTCTGCAGGTTGAATGATCTCGAAGGCATTTCACACTACAGTCTCAAATTACTTTTTTAAAATCCTTTTGCTTCCACTAATAATGAATAAATACTTTGACGGTGTAAAATATTCTAACAATACAGAAATGAATTTATAAAGAGTAAAATATGCAAGTCCCTCTTAACTCTCACTCACTGCCCCAGACAACCTCTGCCAATAGTTTGGTGTATATTCATCTGCCCTTTGTATTCATTTGCATATATGTACATGCACATATACACATATAAAATGTCTCATATAAATATAGTACTGTGCATTGAGGTCCAGTTAGCCTAGGTGGGGCGCTTATGTCTCCTGCACATTTGTGCCCCTGCTGAGCCCCTGAAATTCCTGTGCCCCCTTCGTCTAGGCCTTTACTCTCTAGAAACGACTGGGTCAGACTCCACAGACTTCAAGCTGCCTTCCCACCTGCCTGCTTCTTCTTCTGAGTTCCAAAAACAGTTATTCAGTGAAATATACATTTCTCACCGGATAGATGTAAAGTCCTACATGCGGTCCACATATGTGTGCTTCCTTGTAGCCCTCTGCAGGGTCTAGAACAGATCTGGGCATGTTGTAGGCAGTTCACAAATAAATAGCAAGCATCGTGCTAATGTTTACCACTCAGAACTAACATTTTTTGAGCACTTATGTGTTAGACAGTGCTAAGAACTTTTACTTAAGAGTCACACAATTAGCAAGTGGACGAGCCAGGATTCAAAGGCAGTCCCATTGACTTAGAGGTGCATGCTTTTACCCACCATGTTGTACTGGCTGTGGGTCTGTTGTGGGTGGATCCCAGTCAAGCCAGATCACACCTATTCCAGAGACCCCGGTGCTGCTAGTTTTATCTGTTCCTCTCCAGAAGCAGACCCGCTCTCCCCAAAAGAAGAGCCCCAGGCATTGACTTCATTCCCAATTTCAGCATGGACTTCCCACCCCAGCCCCTGTGGCCTCATCATCTTCCTCCTGCATGGTCTTCATCACTGGCTTCCCAGCCTCAGTGTCTCAGCCATGCATTAGACTCACCTGAATTCTGCTCCCTGCACTCCAGCTTTCCTCCCATCCCCGGTCTCAGCCTCATCGTCCTGAGCCTCTGAAAGCTCAGGAAAAGCACAGCACCTGATTGTCTTAATCATGAATCATCAGTTTAACCCAGGTCCTGCTGACAGGAGGAAAGGGAGATTCAACACTGAGAAGCAGATACAGGTGCAGCTAGGGCATCTGCTCACTGCCATTAAGGCTGGTCCATCCACAGATGTGAGCACTCTGGAAGCTCCTCGCGGGAGAGGGAACACAGCATGAAGCAGGCTGAATGTGACAGTCAGTGTGTACTTGTGATGGAAGCATCTCAGCGCTCCCATTAAGAATGCTGTCATTCTCACTCGGGTTCCTGCTGACTTGAAGAACCCTGGGAGAGAACAGGGTTTTCTCAGCCTCATCAGCCAAGTTACCTAGAAGCAAATTAGCTTTATGAAGCCGTGACATGATGATGATATAAGTATGAAGGGAGTACTGTAAGCAATTTTCCACTTTCTTTATTACACTTTTTTTTTTTCTGGCAAACTTATCAAAGTGAATCTCTCTAATTAGCTTCTGTAGTTGACATGATTCCCAGAGCCAAGCCAGCAAATCAAGGGTCAGATGACACAGTGTTTTGTTAAAAGTGCATTATCAAAGGCTATACGATTTACAATTTTAAAAACTGTTCTCATGGCACATGCACTTGGCACATAGAATATGCAATACTGCTCGAAAACAAATGTATGAAAACTCACAGCACTGATATTCAATGAAATGCAACTAAGACATCAAATTACCATTTTACTTTATTAAATTGACCCTAAGTATTTTTTTAGTAAATGATGGCCACTGCTGGGAATGCTGAGGTGAACCTGGTTCACTCATGCCTAATGGAAGCCATGGTCCAGTTGTACAAGGCTTTTGGGAAATAATTTGACAGTACACATCTAGAACACACGACGTTTCTATCCTTTTGCTTGGTAATAAAAGTTGGAGGGTTTTTACATGTTCTCACTTATAAGTGGGAGCTGAACAATGAGACATGGGCATAGGGAGGGGAACAACACACACTGGGGCCTGTCGTGGGGTCAGGAAGAAGGAAAGCATAGGGAAGAATAGCTAATGCATGCTGGGCTTAATGCCTGGGTGATGGTTTGATAGATGCAGCAAACCACCATGGCACACATTTACCTGTAACAACCCTGCATGTCCTGCCATGTACCCCAGAGCTTAAAACAAATTTGTTTTTAATGGAGGGTTTTAACCAAAGCAGGAGAAGCTCCCAAGTAAAATGCTAAAGATCTAAGGAGGCTGATTACAGCATGATCTAAAATGGGAAAACCTGAAAACAATATAAATGTCCAACCACAGTATCGTGGCTAAATAACACACGATGCAGCAGCAATATTCTGCAGTCAATAAAAATGGTAATTATGAATATTTAGCAACAACAAAGTATATTTATAATAAAATGTTAAATGAAAATAGAATACAACTCAAGTTCCTTATCATCTCACCTGTGTCCCCATTCAACCAGGGACTCAGAAGGAATTCCCAGCAATGAAAATAGTAGTATTAGCATTTATGTGAGACTTTTTTTAATCAAAATTACCTTTAATATAACTGTGTTTATAAAATAAATTTTAACACTGTTGAGCTTGTACATATTAATGCTGAGATTTTAATTTTTTTTTCCTTCTGCCAAAGTATATCTTTTGTGGCTGGAATAATCAGCCTTCTGCTCCCCCAGTGAGTAGTTAAGCTTTTCAGCCTGTATTATTCCTTTATCTACCTAAGTGCCCTGGGATAAAAGCCCCAGCCTTTCAACACAGCACCATGAGAGATGGGACTTGTATCAGCGAATTTAGCAAAAGTCAGTGGCATAATGACTCATCGTTGCCCGAAATCAAAGTGTTTTTTCTTAAAAAAGGGAAAGTTGTAAACTTAATCCCTGCTTTTTGATCCTAGCCAGGCTGGGGCAGGAGAGATAAACTTTAAGAAATAAAATAAATGAGTTCAATAAGGATTATGTGCTTACTGTGTGCTCCTGGCTATGCTAAACCATTAGGGCAGGGAATAAACACCTGTGTTCTGGAATCCAGGAACCTGGGTTTGACTCCAGGCCTCCCTTTTACCAGCTATATGGCCTTTGGCTTAAGTTACTCGACCACTCTGAACCTTACCCTTCTCTCCGTTCATCAGGTTTCGACTACATGTCAGGCTCTAGGATGAGCACTGGGGAAATGAATCATTATGGCCAATCGCTAGAGGGACCTCATCCTTCCTAAGCGACCGTAAAACTTTCATAAAATTACCATATTCTAGGCCAATTACCCTTTGGAGAGGGGTAAATGCTCCTAATCTCTTACAGTTACCTTTTCTCTGAACCCACTGGGGATAATCTCAGTATTCAGCTACTTTCAAGGAGTCAGCAATATTGAACAGATCTGTAAAACAGAAAACTTCTAACGAGAGGGACACCTGCCAGCCCTTTTAAGGAATGAGAAGGCCACGTGAATCTCCTAAGAAACATCACTGAAGACTTAGCAGTAAGGACAGAAAACACCACATACCCCACGGAAGACTTTGCCCAACACCCCCTCTCACACCTCCTTCCCAAACGCCAGAAGGAGGAGTGGGGGCTGGCAGGGGTTCTCCCTTGCCCACCTGCCACCAGCCCAGCAGACTCAGGGCTTCTCTGTCCTCATAATATCTCCCTGCTCTGACACAGCCCCTCCCAACCCGCCAGCCCACACCCACCAGCGAAGGGCACTGTAGCTACCTCACCCTCCCTCCTTAAAATGCATGAGGGGGAGGGGCCGCAATTATATAATGTATATTTTATTTTCTTGTCCTGCATGCTCTGAACGGTACTGTTTAATTGTCATGACCTGTGTTTGTCAAATGGCTCTTTAGGAATCTTTGTCTAACCTTTGTTCTTTCAGAATCATTAGATCAGTGAGGTTGTGACAATTTGTTTTTAGTTCTAAGGGAAGAAAAAAGGTATCTTTGGTATATGATGAGTACATTCAAGTGTGTGTGTGCGCGCACGTGTGTGTGTGTGTGTAGCAGGATAAAGAGGGGGAATCAGTGATGATGAGGATGAAGGTGGAATTTTTACTGAAATGGAAAAAGGCTTCTGGCTGAATGACTCCAAGTTATTATGACTTCATCTCATACAAAAGGGGATAAGTAGTTTCTATTCAGAGTCTAAAATAAGCTTGAAAAAACACCAGGCAAGCCCAATGCCTGTCATTCTTTCTCTGGAGAAGGGTAATTGCTCCTAATCTCTTACAGTTACCTTTTCTCTGAACCCACTGAGGATAATCTCAGGGGCAAGTTTCTGAGTCATGAGCAATACCAGAAGGCTCAGTGGCCTGATGGGGAAATCCTCCTCTCTTGGGTGACCTCTGAAATTATGCTTCTAATCCTGGATAAAGGAGGCAAATGAATCATTGTCAGTCTGGAGGTGCCCTGAAGCTTATCCAAGAAACTGGTCAAAGGACTACGACAAAAACAAGAGCTGGAAGAGAAGGCACAACAAATATGGTGCCTCTAGGGCTATTGCCCTACTGGGTAGGGAAATTCAAGTCATTGAATCAAAAGAGCGCAATACGTCCAGATCCATCAGATTCCTAGTGCTTAAGACCACCACAAGAGTAAATTGTTATGTATTCAACCATTGGTCATTCAACTGCTATTGAGGGCCTACTATGCATTCACCGAACACCAGTCACTAATACTCAACAACTAATATACACCAGGCACTGTTCTGAGCTCTGGAAATTCAAAGTGAAAAGGCAGACAAAAATCTCAGACCTCTAGTTGAGAGAATTTGAGCACTTAGCATAAACTAATAGATATGTATTAGGGTTTTCCTGCGATGGTCTCAGTTTGTACGTGTTATTCCAAAGAAATTATTAATAGCATCCTCTTATACTTTTACAATTATTAGTTTGGAAGGATAAATTACATGGCCACTCTACTAAAAGTCAAGGAAAATAAAGATTGGATTTATCAAAATAACAACTGGAACAGCTGAAGTTTAAGTGGAATGCCTGGGGAGAAAATCTGACTGAAATTACTTGAAAAAGAATGGGCAAAAAACAGCAATGGACACTGTGAGTGAAATTAGTTATTTTGAAGAGTTTGATTTAAAGGGAAGCAGAAAAGTAGAACAAAAACTGGTGTGCATCCAGAGAGTTTATTTTTAGCATGAGACAAACAGGAGCCTGTTTGTACATTAATGGATTCACCTGCTTAAATGGGAACCTTGGTGATGAATAAGGAGTGAAGGCAATTGTTGAAGAGCTGTCCTTGAGTAAGAGAGAGGAGAGGAGAGCCATTGTGGATGCAGAGGGAATGCCATGGATAAGAGAGAAGAGGATTTATCTGTTGTACTGGAAGAAAGATTACGGATGGATGGATGGATGGATGGATGGATGGATAAATGGGTACCTAGGTGGGTAGGTGGGTGAATGGATGGATGAATGGATGGACAGGTGGGTGAGTGAGTGAGTAGGTGGGTGGTTGGATAGATGAACAGATGGATAATAGATGAATGAATGAGTGGAGAGATGAATGGATAGATGATGGATGGATGGATAGGTAAGTGGGTGAGTGGGTGGATAGATGAACAGATGGATAATAGATGAATGAATGAGTGGAGAGATGAATGGATAGACAATGGATGGATGGATAGGTAAGTGGGTGGGTGGGTGAATAGATGAACAAATGGATAATAGATGAATGAATGAGTGGAGAGATGGATGGATGGATGGATGGATGGATGGATGGATGGATGGATAGGTGAGTTGGGGGGTGGGTGCCTAGTTAGGTAAATGGATGAATGAATGAATGAATGGACTGATGAGATAGGCACAAGCTTAGGTAGATGTGGTAATGGATGCTAGTAGAAATTCTCATTATATTACCTTAATTTTCTTAGCAAAGTAAGAATCAAGGCCTTCCTTGGTGGGGAAGAGGTGTTAGGGACTTGAGGAAGAGAGAAGAATTCGTGAGGTTGGTGTCTGGAAAAATAGGAGAGTGAATAGACTTGGGAAAAATGCAAAGACTATCTGGCATCCCACATGGATGCTTGGGATGTGTGGTCTTCACTGTGATGAAAGAGGATCAGCGTGGTTAGGGGGTTTCTCTTCAGCCACATTTGCTGGTTGAGTGCATACTCGAAGTTCTGGAAAGTTGGATGTAACAAGCTTTCAGATCTCATCAGACAATTAGACCTAAAGTACAAGGTAATGAAGGGATGCACACGGCAGTGATTAGAATGTTGAAATATGTAATATAAACTGGGTAGGGAGAGAAGTGGGGTGCATGAAGAAAGTGACCAGTAGGGAATAGTATGTGGTAGGGCCATTGGACTGGAGGTCTTGGTAGGGTTCAAATTTTGCATTGGAGGCACTAAATCTGGAAAGACAGGAAGCAGCAATCAGAGAGTGGGATGGCAGAGGGTGAACTGATGGAGGAAGTATAGTTATTGGTAATGACAGCAGGGCATGGGAGTGGGCACCTGAAATAGAAATACCAGAGTCCACTAGGCACAGCGGCTCGTGCCTGTAATCCCAGCACTTTGAAAGGCCAAGGCAGGTGTGCATATCACTTGAGGTCAGGAGTTCAAGACCAGCCTGGCCAACATGGCAAAACCCTGTCTCTACTCAAAATACAAAAATTAGCTGGACATGGTAGTGCTTGCCTGTAATCCCAGCTACTCAGAAGGCTGAAGCAGTAGAATCATTTGAACCCAGGAGGCAGAGGTCGCAGTGAGCCAAAATCGTGCCACTGGACTCCAGCCTGGACAACAGAGCAAGACTCTGTCTCAAAAAAATAAAAATAAAAAAAGAAGAAGAAGAAATATCAGAGTCGCACTGTGTAAACTTACTGGTGGCTTGTTGGTAGATTTAATAGCTGAAAAACGCACCTCAAAATGCCTGGGCTAGAAAGCATTCGCAGATATATTTTATTCAGGTTCCCACAAATAAATATACAATTTTGGGAAACGCTGTAGCTTTTAAAAATCTTAAGTTTTCAAAGTGGGTCATATGCAGAAGGATATCTATCACACTTTGTTGAAATATAATAAGAGGAGATTTTCCTGACAGCTCTTCTAGCCGTACATACTGAGTCCCTGGAGAAGGATGATTCTGTCTGAGAAAAGCATGTTTCTCTACTATTTCTCAAATAACAGATGGTCTGAGGGTAACAGAAGAGTTAATTAACTTGAGTTTTATCAGGTGAAGACTGCCCACGTACCTTGGACTGAGAAACAAGAAGAAAAGGTAATTGGTTTTTAAAAAAAAAAGGTTCAGGGAAGCAAGGAAAGCAATAAGAGATTCGGAATTTTAAATGAGAAAAAGGAGTCAGACAAAATTTCTTAAGACCTTTTTTCTGCAGAGAGAATTCATTGCAATTTAACCAAAGAGTGACATTTGGTGGAATTGACAGGAAGAGCCAATCATACCTTATGATGCCATCAGATGAAGTTCGCATGAATCTGCCAAGGCTGAAATCCAACAGGAGGCCGGGTTTGAGCTCCAGTTCCTTGGAATGACTCAGCTGTAGTTTCCTAAAATTGGTACCCCATTTCAAGATTCTGTTCCTTTCTATCAGCTTCTCCTTCTGCTTAGAATGTTCTTTCTGATCTAGTTGATAAAATACCTTCTTATGTTAAGGCTCATTCGCACTCCTACCAAAATTAAAATTAGGAACCACTTTTTTTTTTTTTTTAATGAGACAGAATCTTACTCTGTCACCCAGGCTGCAGTGCAATGGAGCCATCTCAGCTCATCGCAACCCCGCCTCCCAGGTTCAAGCAATTCTCCTGCCTCAGCCTCCCAAGTAGCTGAAATTACAGGCACCTTTCACCGTGCCTGGCTAGTTTTTGTATTTTTAGTAGAGACGGGGTTTCACCATGTTGGCCAGGCTGGTTTTGAACTCCTGACCTCAGGTGACCCGCCAGCCTTGGCCTCCCGAAGTGCTATGATTACAGGCATGAGCCACCATGCCCGGCTAAATTAGGGACCACTTCTATTGCACACATCTCTATTCTAGAATTCATTTCACTGTATGGTGATTATTTATTGGTAGAAATTTACTCCAATTCAAATATTTATTGAAAGGATTATTAAATATCTATATTGCACTAAATATTTTGGACGCAAGTGAAAAGTTTCAGTAATTCACCAAATGATGTAGTGAGTGTGATATGAACAACTACCTAACAAGAAATTTTGAGTAAATTTTTCACTTCTAAAGCATATGATTTACAACTTACAGACATGGTTCTAGCGAACATTTTTCTTCCTTTCTCTTTGGGATTTTATTTCTTTTCTATATATTAATAAATGTATATATTAGGTCTAAAAAGCCCAGCTCCTTCCTGACTCTTGGACAATGGTGAGGAGTCAGCAACAAACATTTCTAAAGGATGCTGTCTTCTTACACACTTCTGCAACTGTATGTCATTGGACTTGTAACGGGAAGAAGGATCTCAGCCTAACGTTCTGCATTCGGGCAGCCTTTACCTATTCTTTTTGTCATTTCACTTTTTGCCATAGAGGAGAAACCACCAATTCGATTTGTCATAGCTCAAAATACTAACAGGGCGATGATTGCTAGTAAGCAGAATGACTGGGTTAAATACATGTATTTTACTTCTGAAGTATTTCAGGATAAAGCTCTTTCAATATGAAAACTCTCACATCTGAAATGTTATTTCTTTGATAAGTTTCTAACATTTTATTGAGACCCTTTTTCTAATATAAAAATATCTTGGGGAAGAGAAATGTTGATTTCTTTATCAATAATTAGTAACTTGCCTCCATTACTATTCCGCATTGAACTAAAAGTAGTAGCCAATGCAATTATTTTTTTGGTGCAAAAGTAATTGTGGTTTTTGCCATTACTTTTAATAGATAAGAGAAGCCTATTACAAGCATAAGAACAGAAAAGAAGCAGCAAAACTCTCTCTTTTTACAGATGTTGTAATTAGTATAACTAGAAAATCCCAGATAATCAATGACACTAGCTCAAACAACAAAAGAATTCCGTAAAATAGCAAGATATAAAATTGACATAAAATATCTGCAGCCTTCAGTTAAAGGATTCTGGGAAGATAGCAGAATAGAAGCACCAGAAATCTGTCTACCCACCTAGACAACAATTGCACTGACAAAATATGTATGAGGTAAGTATTTTGAAACCTTGGATCTATTGAAGGCTTTTAACTTCCAGGGGGAGGCTTGGATGGTAAATTACAGCTAATTTCAGTCAATTTCAACTCTTAGCACAGCAGTGGCTACCCAGCCCCTACCCAGCCCCATGGCAGGCAGCTGTCCGTGTGTTCCCAGAGCAGCTTGCTTGCAGCCTTATAGAACTAGAGTGGGCAGAAAGGACCTTGTTCTCCAAATATTTGGGATCTGTCCTGTCCTCTGATTACGGATCACTGATTGCAGCTTCTGATCACGGAGGTGCAGACAAAGAGGCAGGAGGCCATTGTTGATGGGGTTTATACCCCAGCTCTGGGCGGGTTGGAAAACATGAGCAGGAAAGCTCTTTTCCCGTAGGAGACACTCAGCAGATCTTTGTTGATGTTACCCTGGTAGAATACCAGAATTTGGTAACAAACGTAATTTAGAGAGCTTACAAAAAGAAGAAATAGAAACATCAAAAATGCTTCTAAGATGATGAGCTTGGGCACCTGAACGGAGAGTGTTATGCTGATGCAATTCAGAAAGTTGAGGAAGAGAAATACCAGCATCACAGTGTGTGAATTCGTGGTTTGTTGACAGATCTAACCACCGAAAAACTAATCTACCTCAAAATGCCTCAGGTTAGAGTATATGCAGAGTTTACATAACTCAGACTCCCACAGACAAATATGCAATTTGGGGAAAGATTGTAGCCTTTGAAAATCTTAAGTATACAGAGTGGGTCATATACAGAAAGAAAGAAATATATTCATCACACTTAAAAAAAAAAATACTAAGAGGAGATTTTTCCCGACAGGCCTTCTAGCCATCTTTACCCTGAACCTCTGGAGAAGCATGATTCTGTCTGAAAAAGTAGGCATTGTTGTAAGACCCTGTCCTGCTGAAATGACTTCCAGGGCATGCAAAAGGCTGGTGCCTTTAAAAAAAAAAAATTATTTCTAAAGATATCCATCAGGTAGGTTTGTTGTAAGAATTAAACAGGATAATGCTCTTAAATCTGTTAGCAAGGTTTTTTACTTAGAGCTCCTCAGTAACAGGAGCTACTACTGCCACTACTCCTCTGCACAGAGATAGATTGCAACAAACAAACAAAACTTGAACACAGCTGTCTTAAAGATGCTTCCTTCGACTAAAGGAAGACATGGAGGAAGTCAAAAAAATTATGTATGCACAAATTGGAAATATCATTGAAGACATAGATAACATAAAAAGAAATAAGAGAAATTCTTGAGCTGAAAAATACAATAATTGAAGTTAAAAATTTACTACAGGGGAGGTGGGTCCAAGATGGTTGACTAGAAGCAGCACCATGTGGAGGCCCCCGTTGAAAAAAATCATAATAAGTATGTGAATCCTTCACTGGCAACCAACGTATCCAGGTTCTGTCATCAAAATTGACTAGAAGCTGGGCGCAGTGGCTCATGCCTATAATCCCAGAACTTTGGGAGGTTTAAGGGGGTGGATCACCTGAGGTCAGGAGCTCAAGACCAGCCTGGCCAAGATGGTGAAACCCTGTTTCTACTAAAAATACAAAAAACATTAGTTGGGCGTGGTGAATACAAAAACATTAGCTGGGCGTGTTGGCACATGCCTGTAATCCCAGCTACTTGGGAGACTGAGGCAGGAGAATTGCTTGAACCCGGGAGGTGGAGCTTGCAGTGAGCCAAGATCGTGCCAATGCACTCCAGCCTGGCCAACAAGAGTGAAACTCTGTCTCAAAAAAAAAAATTGACTAGAAGGCTGGCATGACCCACGGAGAGAAGGAAAAGCAGTGTGGTTCTGCAGCCCACCTGTCAGCCACATAGGGAAGGAGAATCCCCGCCCCCCAGCCGAGGGAGGCAGTGAGTGAGCACACTACCCCAGCTGAGGAAGCTGTGTTTTTTCCACAGAACTACGCAACCCATGGATCGGAAGAGCCCACTCACAAACCCATGTCACCAGGGCCTAGTGTCCCAACCCCAGAACATGCTAATTCTTACGGCCTCTCAGCTGGAATCAGTTTAAGCCTACCAAACTCCTGAGGAGAAGGTCAACCAGCACCAGCTGTGGCTACCTGCTGTCTAAGCCATTTGAGCTCCTTGGGGGAGAGGCAGCAGCCAGCACTGGGACTCACAACTGACTAACACGTTAAGTTCCCTGGGTGGGGACAGGGCGGCACCCATTTCTATAGCTCCAGGATGAGCTTTTCCCCTGCTGGGGCAAGGGAGGCTGGACAGCTTGGTCCCAAGACTTGTCCCCACGGCCCAACACACTGGCTGTGGCAGTCTGCAGCCAGAGTACCTCTTCATGTTTATCCCTGACCCATCCTTCCTCAGTGGACAGGGCTTCCCTGCAGGATCTCCAATAACTCCAGTCAGAAGCACAGGGACTGATTTCGTATCTTCCTGGGCCTGAGCCCCTGTGGGGAGGGGTAGCCACAGTCTCTGCAGACCAGCCGACTTAGCCTCTCCTCCTGGTAGTTCTGAGGAATCTGGGCAACCCAGACAAGTGGGTTTCCCCCTAGCAAAAAGCACACCCACCACCAAGGGACAAAGTGCTTCATTAAATGGGTCTTGCTCCCTGTGCCACCCAACTGGGTGAGACCCTCCCACAGGGGTTATCAGACACCCTATACGGGAGGAATCCTACTGGCATCAGGTTGGTGCTCCTCAAGGTCAGACGTCCCAGAAGAAGGAGCAGGCATGCATCTTTGCTGCTCTCCAGCCTCCTTGAGTGACATCTCCAGGCACAGGAGTGAATCAGAAGAATAAGGCCTGAAGTGAACCCTCAGCAAACAGCAGCAACCCTACAGAAGAGGGACCTGACTGTTGAAAGAAAAACAAACAAGCAGAAAGTGACAACAATAGCATCAACAGCAACAACAAAAAGGCCCCCACAAAAACCTCATCCAAGCATCAGCAGCCTCAAAGACCAAAAATAGACAAACTCACAAAGATGAGGAAGAATCAATGAAAAAATTCTGAAAATCAAAAAGGCCAGAGTTCCTCTTCTCCAAACGATTGCAACATCTCTCCATCAAGGGCACTGAACTGGACGAAGGATCAGATGGATGAATTGACAGAAGTAGGCTTTAGAAGATGGGTAATAAAAAACTACAGTGAGCTAAAGGGGCATGTTCTAACCCAAGGCAGAGAAGTTAAGAACCTTGATAAAAGATTAGAGAAATTGCTAACTAGAATAACCAGTTTACAGAGGAACATAAATGACCTGATGGAGCTGAAAAACACAGCATGAGAACTTCGTGAAGGATATGGAAATATCAATAGCCAGACTGACAAAGTGGAAGAAAGGATGCCAGAGTTTGAAGGCCCCCTTTACTGAAATAAGACATGCAGACAAAAATAGATGAAAAAAATGAAAAGGAAGGAACAATGCTTCCAAGAAATATGGGACTTCATGATTGGAGTACCAGAGGGAGACAGGGATAATTGAAATAAGCTAGAAAACACACTTCAGGATCTTATCCAGGAGAACTTCCCCAACCTAGCAAGATATGTCAACATGCTAATTCAGGAAATACAGAGAACACCACTGAGGTACTCCATGAAAAGACCAAACCCAAAAAACATAATCATCAGATTCTCCAAGGTCAAAATGAAGGAAAAACTGTTAAGGGCAGCCAGAAAGAAAGGCCAGGTCACCTACAAAAGGAAGTCCATCAGTCTAACAGCAGACCTCTTAGCAGAAACTCTACAAGCCAGAAGAGATTGGGGGCCAATATCTGACATTCATAAAGAAAAGAATTTTTAACCCAGAATTTCATATCCAACCAAATTAAGCTTCATAAGCCATGAGGAATAAAATCTTTTCCAGACAAACAAATGCTGAGGGATTTTATTACCACCAGGCCTGTGCTGCAAGAGCTCCCGAAAGAATCACTAAATATGGAAAGGAAAAACCGTACCAGCCATTGTGAAAATACACCAAAATATAAAGACGAATGACACTATAAAGAAACTATATCCGCCTGTAATCCAGCACTTTTGGAGGCCGAGGCGGGCAGATCACAAGGTCAGGAGATCGAGACCATCCTGGCTAACTCGGTGAAACTCCATCTCTACTAAAAATACAAAAAATTAGCCAGGCATGGTGGCAGATGCCTGTAGTCCCAGCTACTCGGGAGGCTGAGGCAGGAGAATGGTGTGAACCCGGGAGGCGGAGCATGATGTCAGGATCAAATTCATACATAACAATACTAACCTTAAATGTAAATGGGCTAAATGCCCTGGTTAGAAGGCACAGAATGGCAAATTGGATAAAGAGTCAAGATCCATTGGTGTGCTGTATTCAGGAGACCCATCTTATGTGCAAAGACACAAATAGGCTCAAAATAAAGGAATGGAGGAAAATTTACCAAGCAAATGGAAAGCAAAAAAAGCAGGGGTTGCAATCCTAGTGTCTGACAAAACAGACTTTAAACCAACAAAGATCAAAAAAGACAAAGAAGGGCATTACATAATGGTAAGGGGAACAATTCAACAAGAAGAGCTAACTATTCTGAATATATATGCACCCAATACAGGAGCACCCAAATTCATAAGACAAGTTCTTAGAGACCTACAAAGAGACTTAGACTCCCACACAATAATAGTGGGAGATTTTCACACCTCACTGTCAGTATTAGGCAGATCAATGACATGGAAAATTAACCAGGATATTCAGGACTTGAACTCAGCTCTGAATCACGTGGACCTAGTAGATGTCTACAGAACTCTCCACCCCAAATCATCAGAATTTACATTCTTCTCAGTGTCACATGGCTCTTATTCTAAAATCAACCACATAATTGGAAGTAAAACACTCCTCTGCAAATGCAAAAGAACTGAAATCATAAAAAACAGTCTGTCAGACAACAGTGCAATCAAATTATAACTCAGGATTAAGAAACTCATTCAGAACCATGCAATTTTATGGAAATTGAACAACGAACTTCTGAATTACTCCTGGGTAAACAATGAAAATAAGGCAGAAATCAAGACGTTCTTTGAAACCAATGAGAACAAAGAGACAGTGTATCAGAATCTCTGGGACACAGCTAAAGCAGTGTTAAGACACAAATGTATAGTACTAAATGCCCACATCACAAAGCTAGAAAGATCTCAAATTGACACCCTAACGTCACAATTAAAAGAGCTAGAGAGGCAAGGGCAAACTAATCCAAAAGCTAGCAGAAGACAATAAATAACTGAGATCAGAGAAGAACTGAAGGAGATAGAGACACAAAAAACCCTCGAAGAAATCAATGAATCCAGGAGCTATTTTTTTTTAAAATTAACAAAATAGATGACTAGCTAGACTAATAAAGAAGAATAGGGAGAAGAATCAAATTGACACAATAAGAAATGATAAAGGGGATATCACTACTGACCCTACAGAAATACAAATTACCATTAGAGAATACTATAAATACCACTACACAAAAAAACTAGAAAATCTAGAAGAAATGGACAAATTCCACGATGAATACACCCTACCAAGACTAAACCAGGAAGAAGTTGAATCCCTAAAATAGATCAGTAACAAGCTCTGAAATTGAGGTAATAATTAAAGCCTAGCAACCAAAAAAAAAAAAAAAAAAAAAAAAAAAAAAAAAAAAAAAAAAGCCCAGGACTAGACGGATTTACAGCTGAATTCTTCCTGAAATATAAAGAGAAGTTGCTACCATTCCTTCTGAAACTATTCCAAACCCTTCTGAAACTATTCCAAACAATTGAAAAGGAGGGACTCCTCCCTAACTCATATTATGAAGCCAGAATCATCCTGATACCAAAACCAGAAAGAGACGCAACAAAAAAAGAAAACTTCAGGCCAATATACCTGATGAACATCAATGAGAAAATCCTCAATAAAATACTGGCAAGCCAAATCCAGCAGCACATCAAAAAACTTATCCATCACAACCAAGTTGGCTTGATCCCTGGGATGCAAGGCTGTTTCAACACATGCAAATCAATAAACATAATCCATCGCATAAACAGAACCAAAGACAAAAACCACATGATTATGCAGCAAAGGCCTTTGATAAAATTCAGCATCCCTTCATGTTAAAAACTCTCAGTAAACTAGGTATTGATGTAACATATCTCAAAATAATAAAAGCTATTTATGACAAAACCACAGCCAATATCATATTGAATGGAAAAAAGCTGGAAGCATTCCCTTTGAAAACTGGAACAAGACAAGAATGCCCTCTCTCACCATTCCTATTCAACATAGTATTGGAAGTTCTCACCAGGGCAATCAGGCAAGAGAAAGAAATAAAGGTTATCTAAGTAGGAAGAGAAGAAGTCAAGTTGTCTCTGTTTGCAGATGACATGATTTTATATTTAGAAAACTCCATCATCTCAGCCCAAAAACTTCTTGAACTGATAAACAACTTCATCAAAGTGTCAGGATACAAAATCAATGTGCAAAAATCACAAGCATTCCTTTACACCAACAATAGGCAAGCAGAGAACCAAATCATGAATGAACTCCATTTCACAATAGCTACAAAGACAATACAATACCTAGGAATACAGCTAACAAGGGATGTGAAGGGTCTCTTCAAGAAGAACTACAAACCACTGCTCAAGGAAATAAGAGAGGACACAAACAAATGAAAAACATTCCTGGATAGGAAGAATCAATATCGTGAAAATGGCCATACTGCCCAAAGTAATTTATAGATTCAATGTTATTCCCATTAAAATACCATTGACATTCTTCACAGAATTAGAAAACACTATTTTAAATTTTATACGGAATGAAAGAAAACCCCATATAACCAAGACAATCCTAAGCAAAAAGAACAAAGCTGAAGGCATGATGCTACCTGACTCCAAACTATGCTACAAGGCTACAGTAACCAAAACAGCATGGTGCTGGTACCAAAACAGACATGTAGACCAATGGAGCAGAACAGAGACCTCAGAAGTAACACTACACATCTACAACCATCTGATCTTTGACAAATCTGACAAAAACAAGCAATGGGGAAAGGATCTCCTATTCAGTAAATGATGTTGTGAAAACTGGCTAGCCATGCGGAAAACTGAAACTGGACCCTGACCTTACACCTTATACAAAAATTAACTCAAGATGGATTAAAGACTTACAAAATGCAAAAACATAAAAACCCCTAGAAGAAAACCTAGGCAATACAATTCAGGACATAGACATGGGCAAAGACTTCATGACAAAAACGCAAAAAGCAATTGCAACAAAAGCCAAAATTGATAAATGAGATCTAACTGAACTAAAGAGCTTCTGAACAGCAAAGGAAACTATCATCAGGGTGAACAGGCAACCTACAGATTGGAAGAAAATTTTTGCAATCTACCCATCTGACAAGGGCCCAATATCCAGAATTTACAGGGAACTTATATTTACAAGAAAAAGACAACCCCACCAAAAAGTAGGCAAAGGACATGAACAAACACTTCTCAAAAAAGTAATTTACATGGCCAACAAATATATGAAAAAAAAGCTCAATATCACTGATCATCAGAGAAATGCAAATCAAAACCACAATGAGATACCATCTCACACCAGTCAGAATGGTGATTATTAAAAAGTCAGGAGGAAGTTTCCAAGATCACTGAATAGTAACAGCTCTGGTCTACAGCTCCCAGCATGAGCAACACAGAAGACGTGATGTCTGCATTTCCAATTGAGGTGCTGGGTTCATCTCACTGGGGCTTGTTGGACAGTGGGTGCGGGACAGTGGGTGCAGCCCATGGACTGAGCTGAAGCAGGGCGAGGCATCGCCTCACCCAGAAAGTGCAAGGGGTCAGGGTTTCCTAGCCAAGGGAAGCTGTGACAGACGGCACCTGGAAAATCGGGTCACTCCAGATACTGTGCTTTTCCAACGGGCTCAGCAAACAGCACACCAGGAGATTATATCCTGTGCCTGGCTCAGAGGGTCCCGTGCCCATGGAGCCTTGCTCACTGCTAGCACAGCAGTCTGAGATCCAACTGCAAGGCAGCAGCCAGGCTGAGGGAGGGGCGCCCACCATTGCTGAGGCTTGAGTAGGTAAACAAAGCTGCCAGGAAGCTCTAACTGGGTGGAGCCTACCACAGCTCAAGGAGGCCTGCCTGCTTCTGTAGACTCCACCTCTGGGGGCAGGGCATAGCTGAACAAAAGGCAGCAGAAACTTCAGACTTAAACATCCCTGTCTGACAGCTTTGAAGAGAGTAGTGGTTCTCCCAGCATGGAGTTTGGGATCTCAGAATGGACAGACAGCCTCCTCAAGTAGGTCCCTAACCCCCGAGTAGCCTAACTAGGAGGCACCTCCCAGTAGGAGCCAACGGACAGGTGCCCCTCTAAGATGAAGCTTCCAGAGGAACAATCAGGCAGCAACATTTGCAGTTCGGAAATATTTGTGGTTCTGCAGCCTCCACTGGTGATACCCAGGCAAACAGGGTGTGGGGTGGACCTCCAGCAAACTCCAACAGACCTGCAGCTGAAGGTCCTGACTGTTAAAGGAAAACTAACAAACAGAAAGGATATCCACACCAAAACCCCATCTGTACGTCACCACCATCAAAGACCAAAGGTAGATAAAACCACAAAGATTGGGAGAAACCAGAGCAGAAAAGCTGAAAATTCTAAAAATCAGAGTGCCTCTTCTCCTCCAAAGGAACGCAGCTCCTTGCCAGCAATGGAACAAAGCTGGACGGAGAATGACTTTGATGAGTTGAGAGAAGAAGGCTTCAGAAGATTGGTAATAACAAACTTCTCTGAGCTAAAGGAGGATGTTCGAACCCATCACAAAGAAGCTAAAAACCTTGAAAAAATATCGGACAAATGGCTAACTAGAATAGTGTAGAGAAGACCTTAAATGACCTGATGAAGCTGAAAACCATGGCACGAGAACTACGTGACACATGCACAAGCTTCAGTAGCTGATTTGATCAACTGGAAGAAAGGGTATCAGTGATTGAAGATAAAATGAATGAAATGAAGTGAGAAGAGAAGTTTAGAGAAAAAAGAGTAAAAAGATGAATAAAACCTCCAAGAAATATGAGGCTATGTGAAAAGACCAAATCTATGTCTGATTGGTGTACCTGAAAGTGACAGGAAGAATGGAACCAAGTTGGAAAACACTCTTCAAGATATTATCCAGGAGAACTTCCCCAATCCAGCAAGGCAGGCCAACATTCAAATTCAGGAAACACAGAGAACGCCACGAAGATACTCCTCAAGAAGAGCAACTCTAAGACACATAATTGTCAGATTCACCAAAGTTGAAATGAAGGAAAAAATGTTAAGGACAGCCAGAGAGAAAGGTCGGGTTACCCACAAGCCCATCAGACTAACAGCAGATCTCTCGGCAGAAACTCTACAAGTCAGAAGAGAGTGGGGGCCAATATTCAACATTCTTAAAGAAAAGAATTTTCAACCCAGAATTTCATATCCAGCCAAACTAAGCTTCATAAGTGAAGGAGAAATAAAATCCTTTACAGACAAGCAAATGCTGAGAGATTTTGCCACCACCAGGCCTGCCTTACAAGAGCTCCTGAATGAAGCACTAAACATAGAAAGAAACAGCCGGTACCAGCCACTGCAAAAACATGCCAAAATGTAAAGACCATCGAGGCTAGGAAGAAACTGCATCAACTAACGAGCAAAATAACCAGCTAACGTCATCATGACAGGATCAAATTCACAAATAACAATATTAACCTTAAATGTAAATGGGCTAAATGCTCCAATTAAAAGACACAGACTGGCAAATTGGATAAAGAGTCAAGACCCATCAGTGTGCTGTATTCAGGAGACCCATCTCGTGCAGAGACACACATAGGCTCAAAATAAAGGGATGGAGGAAGATTTACCAAGCAAATGGAAAATAAAAAAGGCAAGGGTTGCAATCCTAGTCTCTGATAAAACAGACTTTAAACCAACAAAGATCAAAAGAGACAAAGAAGGCCATTACATAATGGTAAAGGGATCAATTCAACAAGAAGAGCTAACTATCCTAAATATATATGCTCCCATAAAGCAAGTCCTTAGAGACCTACAAAGAGATTTAGACTCCCACACAATAATAATGGGAGACTTTAACACCCCATTGTCAACATTAGACAGATCAACGAGACAGAAAGTTAACACGCATTTGAACTCAGCTCTGCACCAAGTAGACCTAATAGACATCTACAGAACTCTCCACCCCAAATCAACAGAATATACATTCTTCTCAGCACCGCTTCACACTTATTCCAAAACTGACCACATAGTTGGAAGTAAAGGACTCCTCAGCAAATGTAAAAGAACAGAAATTATGACAAACTGTCTCTCAGACCACAGTGCAATTGAACTAGAATTCAGGACTAAGAAACTCACTCAAAACCGGTCAACTACATGGAAGCTGAACAACCTGCTCCTGAATGACTACTGGGTACATAATGAAATGAAGGCAGAAATAAAGGTGTTCTTTGAAACCAATGAGAACAAAGATACAACATACCAGAATCTCTGGGACACATTTAAAGCAGTGTGTAGAGGGCAATTTATAGCACTAAATGCCCACAAGAGAAAGCAGGAAAGATCTAAAATTGACACCCTAGCATCACAATTAAAAGAACTAGAGAAGCCAGAGCAAACACATTCAAAAGCTAGCAGAAGGCAAGAAATAACTAAGATCAGAGCAGAACTGAAGGAGATAGAGACACAAAAAACCCTTCAAAAAATCAATGAATCCAGGAGCTGGTTTTTTGAAAAAATCAACAAAATTGATAGACTGCTACCAAGACTAATAAAGAAGAAAAGAGAGAAGAATCAAATAGACACAATAAAAAATGACAAAGGGGATATCACCACTGATCCCACAGAGATAAAAACTACCATCAGAGAGTACTACAAACACCTCTACACAAATAAACTAGAAAATCTAGAAGAAATGGATAAATTCCTGGACACACACACCCTCCCAAGACTAAACCAGGAAGAATTTGAATCCCTGAATAGACCAATAACAGGCTCTGAAATTGAGGCAATAATTAAGAGCCTACTAACCAAAAAAAGTCCAGGATCAGACGGATTCACAGCTGAATTCTACCAGAGGTACAAGGAGGAGGTGGCACTATTCCTTCTGAAACTATTCCAATCAATAGAAAAAGAGGGAATCCTCCCTAACTCATTTTATGAGGCCAGCATCATCCTGATACCAAAGCCTGGCAGAGACACAACAAAAAAAAAGACAATTTTAGACCAATATCCCTGATGAACATTGATGCAAAAATCCTAAATAAAACACTGGCAAATCAAATCCAACAGCACATCAAAAAGCTTATCAAGTGGGCTTCATCCCTGGATGCAAGGCTGGTTCAACATATGCAAGTCAATAAACATAATCCATCATATAAACAGAACCAAAGACAAAAACCACATGATTATCTTAATAGATACAGAAAAGGCCTTTGACAAAATTCAACAGCCCTTCATGCTAAAAACTCTCAGTAAATTAGGTATTGATGGAACGTATCTCAAAATAATAAGAGCTATTTATGACAAACCCACAGCCAATATCATATTGAATGGGCAAAAACTGGAAGCATTCCCTTTGAAAACTAGCACAAGACAGGGATGCCCTCTCTCACCACTCCTATTCAACATAGTGTTGGAAGTTCTGGCCAGGGCAATCAGGCAGGAGGAAGAAATAAAGGGTATTCAATTAGGAAAAGAGGAAGTCAAATTGTCCCTCTTTGCAGATAACATGATTGTATATTTAGAAAACCCCATTGTCTCAGCCCAAAATCTCCTTAAGCTGATAAGCAACTTCAGTAAAGTCTCAGGATACAAAATCAATGTGCAAAAATCAAAGCATTCCTATACACCAATAATAGACAAACAGAGAGCCAAATCATGAGTGAACTCCCATTCACAAATGCTTCAAAGAGAATAAAATACCTAGGAATCCAACTTACAAGGGATGTGAAGGACCTCTTCAAGGAGAACTACAAACCACTGCTCAATGAAATAAAAGAGGACACAAACAAATGGAAGAACATACCATGCTCATGGATAGGAAGAATCAATATCGTGAAAATGGCCATACTGCCCAAGGTAATTTATAGATTCAATGCCATCCCCATCAAGCTACCAATGACTTTCTTCACAGAACTGGAAAAAACTACTTTAAAGTTCATACGGAACCAAAAAAGCACCCACATTTCCAAGACAATCCTAAGCCAAAAGAACAAAGCTGGAGGCATCATGCCACCTGACTTCAAACTATACTACAAGGCTACAGTAACCAAAACAGCATGGTACTGGTACCAAAACAGAGAGATAGACCAATGCAGCAGAACAGAGCCCTCAGAAATAATACCACACATCTACAACCATCTGATCTTTGACAAACCTGACAAAAACAAGAAATGAGGAAAGGATTCCCTATTTAATAAATTGTTCTGTGAAAACTGGCTAGCCATATCTAGAAAGCTGAAACTGGATCCCTTCCTTACACCTTATACCAAAACTAATTCAAGATGGATTAAAGACTTAAATGTTAGACCTAAAACCATAAAAACCCTAGAAGAAAACCTGGGCAATACCATTCAGGACATAGGCATGGGCAAGGACCTCATGTCTAAAACACCAAAAGCATGGCAACAAAAGCCAAAATTGAGGGATGGGATCTAATTAAACTAAAGAGCTTCTGCACAGCAAAATAAACTACCATCAGAGTGAACAGGCAAGCTACAGAATGGGAGAAAATTTTTGCAATCTACCCATCTGACAAAGGGCTAATATCTAGAATCTACAAAGAACTTAAACAAAAAATCAACCCCATTAGAAAGTAAGCAAAGGATATGAACAGACACTTCTCAAAAGAAGACATTTATGCAGCCAACAGACACATGAAAAAATGTTCATCATCACTTGCCATCAGAGAAATGCAAATCAAAACCACAATGAGATACCATCTCACACCAGTTAGAATGGTGATCATTAAAAAGTCAGGAAAAAACAGGTGCTGGAGAGGATGTGAAAAATAGGAAAACTTTTACACTGTTGGTAGGACTGTAAACTACTTCAACCACTGTGGAAGACAGTGTGGAGATTCCTCAAGGATCTAGAACTAGAAATACCATTTGACCCAGCCATCCTATTACTGGGTATATGCCCAAAGGATTATAAATCATGCTGCTGTAAAGACACATACACATGTATGCTTATTGTGGCACTATTCACAATAGCAAAGACTTAGCACCAACCAAAATGTCCATCAATGACAGACTGGATTAAGAAAATGTGGCACATATACACCATGGAATACTACGCAGCCATAAAAAAGAATGAGTTCATGTCCTTTGTAGGGACATGGATGAAGCTAGAAACCATCATTCTCAGCAAACTATTGCAAGGACAGAAAACCAAACACCGCATGTTCTCACTCATAGGTGGGAATTAAACAATGAGAACATCTGGACACAGGAAGGGGAACATCACACACTGGGGTCTGTCGTGGGATGGAGGGAGGGAGGAGGGATAATATTAAGGAAAACCATATTTTAAATCACAACTGAGATTAAATACTTAGGAATAAATTTAGCAAAAAATGTGCAAAACCTATGTGAAAAAAAGAATTATTCCTGAAAGATACAAGAAGCTTTACAGTAAGGGAAGGCAAATCCATATGTAAAATACATGACTATTCCAGTAAGCACAAAACATTGCCCCTTTCATGATAGAAGTTGTCCAGTGTAACCAGTCTTCCACAAGGTAACGGGCTGATCCCCCAAGGCATGGTGCCATATCAAAGGCTCTGTGTTGGTCTTTGCTGGTAGTAGATTGTGCACTCAGCAGGGGCTATAGCCAGGTCAGCCTTCATAAATGGAAGTCCACATTGCTGAGCCCAACATAATCTCCACCCCCTCAACCATGACCACTTTGTTTATGAGCCCATTAGGCAATGACAGAAGAGTCTGGAAAGGAGGCTGGTCCACAGAACAGGCCCTTATTAGAATTCTCTCTCCTGGAGTCATTCTTTAATTGCATTCACATGGTATATATTTGATTTGATCCCCTCCAAATCTCATGTTGAAATGTGATCCCCAATGTTCGAGGTGGGGACTGGTGGGAGGTGTTTGGGTAATGGAAGTGGATCCCTCATGAATAGCTTGGTGCCTTTCTCATGGTAATAAGTGAGTTCTTCTTCTGATTCTCACTCTGTGAGTTCATGCGAGAGCTCGTTGTTTAAAAAACCTGGTACCTTCTTGCCCCTTGCCTCTTCTTTCGTCACGTACCAGCCTGCTCCTGCTTTGCCTTCTGCCATGAGCAAAAGCTCCCTGGGCTTCACCAGAAGCCAAGCAGACCCAGGCACTGTGTTTCCTGTAAAGTCTGCAAAACTGTAACCCAGAACTTAAACCTCTTTTCTTTGTAAATTACCCAGTCTCAGGTATTCCTTTATAGCAATAAAAATTGGCTAACACAGATTGTTACACTCTGTGCCCATTTGGAGTCCATTCACATATTTCTTTCCCAGACTTCTCTGTCACCAGAGAAGTTATCCATTTCATTCTAAGTCATTGATTATGTAACCAAAGTTTTAGCCACAGCCCATGATCAATGTAGATCCATGTCTTTTGCCATGTCTTCTTCCATGTGAAAGGAACAATCAGACACATCGTTCAAAGTTCTACCCACTGGGAGGATTTCTCTTCACCAGTGCTCCTCAGATCCAACTCAGAGTGGAGCTGCAGCATTGCACCTCTCCAATTTTGCATGAGTCCTGTGTATCGTGTAAGTCATGTGTAAGCCAAGCAAAGCTTTTTCTTTCTCTGTCAAATGGACACAGGGAACTCACCATGGGGCCATAGATGCAGGTTGGAGGAAGAAGACAATGTAACAGGAGTAGGGGATGTGAGAATCTGGGCCACTTCCTCATGCAACTGCTTTGTAACTTCATGACCTACTTATGCTTGATCTCTCATATACCATTTCCATTTGAGGTTGACATACTGCTTTGTACCTCCAACTTTATGGCTTGGTGGGTCAGACAATTCCCTGGTTGTGATGGGCAGCTCAGATCACATGGTAACATGGTCAGTGTTTAGTCTCTGCTAAGGTCTAGTAACAATCCAAAAGCTGCTTCCCAAAAGGAGAATAGTTATTCACGGAAGATAGCAGGTCTTTGCTCAAAAATACTAAGGATCTAGCAGGGTATCATGGCTCATGCCTGTAGTCCCAGCTACTGTGGAGGCTGGATGGGAGAATTGCTTCATCCCAGGAGTTTCAGTCCAGCCTGGGAAGCATAGCAAAACCCAGTCTCTGGAAAAAAAAATTTTTTCTAAGAATCTTCACTGTGATTTGCCTGCAGGGCTCTTCCAAAGGCTCCAAGCAGCTTCCCTATCTAACACTTTAGAACTGTAGGATATGCTCGGTCATACGGTTCAAGGAACAGAGCAGGAGGGACAGCAGCCTGTATCTTTTGGAGAACCCTCTTTTGCTCTGGGCCCCGTTCAAAACTAGTAGCTTTTCAGGTCACTCAGTAAATGTACACAAGTGAAACTTATGCTCCCTTCAACTCCCAAGTGGCACACTAGACATTGTGTCATCTTCTTAGTAATAGGAGGGACCAGATGCATCAACCTGTTCTTTACCTTAGAAGGGATGACTTGACAAGTCCTGGACCATTAAATCTCTAGAAATTTCATCAACATAGCTAGACCCTGAAGTTTTCCACCCTGGTATATGCAGGTGTGTTGCTAATATGTCTAAAGCAGTTGCTGCTTCATGCTCACCAATTTCGATCAGCATAATAGCATCAATGTAATGGACCAGCATCTTCTAGAAGAAAAAGGCAATTAAGATCTCTGAAGACTATTAAAAGTTAGGAATAAAGAGTGGATGTACCCCTTAGGTAGGACAAAGAAGGTGTGTTTCTGGCTTTGCTAGATGAAAGTAAGTTGCCTTTGATGGTCTTTGCCAGTAGATACAGAGAAAAAAAAGTGAATCAATAGCTGCATAGCAGATGCCAGATAATGCGATAATTTGCTTCAGCAACAAAACCACAGCAGCTGCAATTACAATCACCACCTGATTAAATTTGAAATAAATCTCTGTTATTCTCTAAGATCTATCTTCTATCCAGGTCATCTAGGTGAGTTGAATGGGAAATGTGGTAAGAATCACTGTCCTTACATCTTTCAAGTCCTTGATGATGACGACACAAATCTCTGCAATTCCTCTAGGAATACAGTTTGCTATTTTCATCAGTAGACACAGTTCTGGTGCTTTCCACTTGATCTTTATCAGCATTAATACTCCATGAGTCATGGAACCCATGTAGGGGTTCTGCCAGTTGCTGAATGTGTATATTGCAACTATGCAGAGAGCTGGAAAATAACCAGAGGATGGCCTCTGGGTTGCACTGGGCACACTGCAGGATAGATGTGAGTCAAAACTCCATTGATCACCTGACCTCCATAAGCCCCTACCTGCCCCAGTGGACCACAGTAATGTTTTGGATCATCAGGCATTAGTGTCAATTCACAGCCATTATCCAGTGATCCTGGTTGAGTCTTGTTATTTTCCCTTCCCCAGTGTAAATAGCCACAGATTCCATTGTGGAAGGCTGGGGAGGAAGATTAACAGTATACATTCTCAGCAATATAGCAGGGCCGTTCTTCAAGGGGATCCAGCCTCCTCTTCATTCAAGGAGTGTGGGGTCTGTAAATTAACTCAAGCCTGAGAGTTAATTGAGGGGTCATTATTCTCTGCTTTGATCCTTCAAGCCAGAACTCTGATCATTAGATCTAGAGCTTTTCTGCTTATACAGATCAAGTAAGACTTCAGTACATTGACCATCTCTTTCAGTTTTACAGATGCCACAACTAACTAGCTGATGCCAACAATCTCTGTAACTCAGGCTGCTCTGATGACTGACTGACTTGACTCCTCTGTCCATTACCCTAGCCATGTCCACCTCATCTTGTGATTAAATGCCACCTCTCGGGCCTTCCCACCTTAAATCCCATTATCCCCACTGTGTTAGAGTCTCAGATCAGTGGTAGAAGTTCACAAGCTAATTTCTGACAGCCACCATGGAAAGCTTCAAGGTTGCCAGATTTTCCTCACTAGTTTATTTCCCACAACCATGATGAGGAGCATGTCCTCTGGGCCCTCCCAGGGAATGTGAACAAGTCATACATGATAAATTAAATGCAACATTCCAATCTCCCTAAGTTTTGGATACCTTCCTTCACAGTATGGCAAAGGAATTCCACCATTTTCACTTTTATTTAGTCTAACATACCTCTGGGTCCATATTTCAGTTGACCCATCAAGCAAACTTTAGAGTCACTCCTGGCCCTGTGAGCTACAATACAAAATTTGCAGTGTGCTAATGGACCCTGCTGTGGACTAAATGTGTCACCACCACCCCTCTCCTCAAATTCATATGTTGAATCCTAACCCCCAATGTAATGTATTAGAAGGTGTGGCCTTCGAGAGGTAATTAGGTTATGAGGGTGGAGCCCTTATAAATGAATTTAATGCCCTAATGAAAAGGCACAAAGGAGCTTTTATTCTTTCTCTTTGCTTTCTTACCATGCGAGGATACAATGAAAAGATGGCCATCTGCAAACCAGGAGGAAGACCCTCACCAGACACAGAATCGGCTGGCACGTGGTCTTGGATTTCCCAGCCTCCAGAACCATGAGAAGTAAATTTTTGTTGTTTAAGCTCCCGTTTGAATGGGTATTTTTGTTATAGCAGCCCAAACTAACTAAGGCAGATGCACAACAGTCAATGCAACCTGATCTACCTTTACATTTTTTCCACTTTAATCTCTTGAAATCCACACACATTCCTCTGATTTCTGTCGATATAACTTGGAAAAATCTCACCAATCTTTCGGTATCACACCTCGTCACACGTCACACTTTACACCTCATCTTCTAGGACTGGCCAGAACTTGAGCCTAGTCATAGATCAAGAAGCAAGGAGGGGTAGTGGGGGTAGATTCTGGGGAGGACCAGCAGAGCCGTATGAGGAAACTACACAGGTTGTCCAGGTCAAGGAGGGGTGAGCTCCCCCAGGCAGGGGTGGGAGAGCTGCTTTGTGGAACTTAGGGATCTAATGTCTCTGACTTCACTGGAATCTGTCTTCTCTTTCCCCAGACTTTAACAAAAGAAACACTGTGAGATTGAGAATTTAACTTCCATTGTAATTCCGCCACCTGCAGGAATAAACTTCAGGTTTGGTTTACAGAAGTCTTGGCTCTGCAGATACAAGATAAAAGGTTGCCTTCAAGACAGTCCTAGAAACTTTGTCCTGAGATATTAAGCAGTGGTACTAATGCCTATTCTGCTCTTATTCCATGCCTAGGGATCACTTAGGAATCCTGTCATGTTTGGAAGGGCAAAACATTGACATTCCTATTTCCTCAAAACTCTCATTTACTTCTGACAAGGGTGTGATTTCATGGGCAATTCTCAGCATAAAGGCAACGAATTTATGAAAATAGTGAACCTGAAGCCTGTGGGTGGTGAATCACAGGGTGGGATCTCAGAGGGGTGATAGGGAGTGGCTCTGTGCTGCCCCTCACGTGCTTGCAGCATTTTCCACTTTTGAATATATTTTCTCAACAATTGTATCATTTGAATTACTCACAAAACTCCACTAAGATCGAGTTTCCCTGGGTTAAAAAAGTTGATGTGTAGGCATATTCAGTAACTTACTCAAGATTATTCAGATACTAAATCCAGGTCCCCTATCTTCAAGTATATATGATGTTTTTAAGAAAAAGCTCTGGATGGGCTTGGTGGCTCATGCCTGTAATCCCAGCACTTTGGGAGGCTGAGGCGAGTGGATCACAAGGTCAGGAGATCGAGACCATCCTGGCTAACATGGTGAAACACCGTCTGTACTAAAAGTACAAAAAATTAGCTGGGCGTGGTGGCGGGTGCCTGTAGTCTCAGCTACTCGGGAGGCTGAGGCAGGAGAATGGTGCGAACCCGGGAGGTGGAGCTTGCAGTGAGCTGAGGTCACACCACTGCACTCCAGCCTGGGCGACAGAGTGAGACTCCATCTCAAAAAAAAAAAAAAAAAAAAAAAAAGAAAAGAAAAAAGAAAAAATTCTAATATGCAAGAAATGCAGCTTTTTTTTTTTTTTCCTATATGTGAGTTCAGCTCCTGCTGTAGTTTAGATGTTTGTCCCCTAAAACTTCATGTTGAAACGTGATCCTCAGTGTTGGAGGCAGGGCCTAATGGGAGGTGTTTGGGTCATGGGGGTGGATCCCTCATCAGTAGATGAATGCCCTCCTTTGGAGGTGAGTTCTCACTCTATTAATTCCTTCAGAGCCCGGCACCTACCCACTCTCTCGCTTCTGCTCTCCCTATGTGATCTCTCCCCTTCACCATCTACTATGAGAATCAGCAGCCCGAGGCCCTCCCCAGATGCAAATGCCCAATTGTGACTTTCTAACCATCAGAATCATGCGCCAAATAACCTTTTTCTGTACAAATTACCCAGCCTCATGTATTCCTATATAGCAACACTAAGCAGACTAAGACATCTTCTATCTCAAGCTTCTATTTGTCCTGATATCAGAACATATAATCCAGACACACTCAGTCACTGACATAAACTCTGTCAATTCAGAACTTCCCTCTTTGGCCCTTTTCTTCCTGCTTCCCTGGTCATAGCTCTGGGGGCCTTCCATGGCATGTAGACAAAAGGAGGGCGAGGGAGGGTCTGGCCCACAGCCGCCCTTAGTCCATGCTGGTGTCCACTGCAATGTCCAGTCCTGCTCATTGCTCACGGTGAAACCCTCTGAGTCTCTGAGTCCCCGCTGGGATTTAGGCGGCACAAGCGCCACTGCCATCCCCCTCCACTGTCCTTGGGGATGCTAGAGACCCTGCCATAGCCCCTATCTCTCCTCCTCACACTCACCACACTCTTGGGTACACAAGAACACATTTGGGACCTTCCCAGCTTCTTCTCTTTGTCACAGCGCAAATAGTCTTCTTCATTTCAAGGGCTGCAATACTGCGTTCTATATAGAGGTGATATTAAAATATGCCCACAAATTCTTTAATATTCCTCCTATCAAAGACGGCGACTAATCCTTTTCCCGTTTCATATAAGCCATCCTTAGGGACTCAATTCTAGTGAGTGGCAGAGGCAGATGTGACGTGGCCTGTCCTCGAGGCCGGGTCATGGAAAAGGTGTGGCTTCCGCTCAGCTCTTGGTCTTTCTACACATGCTGCCTTGGCTCCAGGAGTCACTGTATGGAGAGTGCAGCTACTCTGAAGCCGCCGTGACAGAGAGGTTGAGGATCCCCCGCTTTCCCAGCCCCTAGCTGTTGAGTCTTCCCAGCCCAGGCTTCAGAGGTATAAGAGAAAACACATCTGAGATGACCATGGCTCTAGTCATCATGTGAGAGCAACCTCGTGTGAGGCTCCAAGCCAGATCCACCTAACTGAACTGCTCCCAAATTCCTGATCTACCAAAGCACAGATACTCTATAAGGTGATTGTTTTAAGCTACTATGTTTGCAATGCAAGCAACCTTTCTGGAGTCTACTGCTATGGAATTGTTTCAGTTTAGAGAATGCAGAGGGATTAGGAAACTAAGGTTAGGCAGGCCACGCAACGTCATAAAGCTAATGGGATTTGAGCATGCCTGCTGGACCACATGACACATTACACTCCCCCTCTATCCCCTCTGACCATCAGCCTAGTCCAGAGCCACCATTCTCACGAAAGATGTGGCCATATATACATTTTGAAAGTAAGCACATATTTTCCTCTGCAAAACTGAGTTAACAAAGAAGATAAGCACATACCAATAGGAAATCCCAAGAGAGGCTATTAAGGGTATTTGTTAAAACACAGGCTTAATCAGAGCAAGTTAAATATATATATACACATATATATATGTGTGTGTGTGTGTATGTGTGTGTGTGTGTGTGTGTATATATATATATATATATTTTTTTTTTTTTTTTCTTTTCTTTTTTGAGACGGAGTCTCGCTCTGTCACCCAGGCTGGAGTGCAGTGGCACTATCTCGGTTCACTGCAACCTCCACCTCCTGGCTTCAAGCAATTCTCTGCCTCAGTCTCTTGAGTAGCTGGGATTACAGGCACCCGCCACCATGCCCGGCTAATTTTTGTATTTTTAGTAGAGATGGGGCTTCACCATCTTGGCCAGGCTGGTCTTGAACTCCTGATATCGTGATCCACCAGCCTCAGCCTCCCAAAGTGCTGAGATTACAGGCGTGAGCCACCTCACCCGGTCTAAATATTTTTTAATATCCATAAATTCCTGGAAGATTTTATATTTGGAGAAAAAGCAAGAATTGGGAATGTCCAATATCTTTGTCTTGATACATAAAATATCTGTATGGTAAAGATTGCTATGATTAAATATCTATGTCTAGAATCATTCTGTTAGCTAAAAGTTTTTCTAACGCTTATGAAGGGTTGACGATTCATTGAAAGAGGCCTCTCAATGTTTCTGATGAGGCAATGATGATGCTTGTCACTAGGCATTTGGTGTTGAATAGGACCAAATGAGACTGGGGCTGGAAATCAGTGCTTTTAAAGATGGTTTTGTTTGATTGCCACATAATTGATCAGGTGTTGAGTGAGAAGGCACCACTTGGCTCTCATGAGAATAGGAGATAAATATTCATCCAGAACGTTAGGTTTAGGGGTGGTGACCGTCTCTGCAGTGCACACCTATCTCATGCCAGAAAGGGCTACAAGATTCTTTTATGCTGTGGTAATCAGCTTCTCCATTGAAGGCCCCATTCAAAAGACGCAAATGTGCAAATCACGGGAGTTTAAGCAGAAAAAAATGAATGTAAACCCCAAGGCCCTACAGTTACGAGGATAATGACTTTCATTATGGTTATTCTACATGAATCTGCCTCCAGCACTGTGAGTAACAGCATTTTCCTCTGGGGTCAGCAAGCCTGGGGTTTCCATGGGGACCTGACTGCTCTGCCTGTATGGAAACCCCGCTCCATCAGAGGACGGCCAAGTTTTGGTTTTGACAGGATGAGCAGTAACACCCAAGGAGATGCAGGCTTTTCAAAGAACAGAAGCCCCAGTAGGGTCCCAGTTGGAGGTTTTCTCCATTGTCCTGCATGCTGTTGAACGAGGAGGTGCGTGGCTTCAACCTTTGCGTTGCATTTTGACAGCAAACCAAGCGACTGTTTGTCCTCTCTGGGGAGATGGCAGCCGTGTTCATCTGGTGTCTATTCTATGGGGAAACAGACACTTTGTTTCCTGAGAGTACAAATTAGTATCATTTCTTGACAGCAAATTTCCAAACTGTAACAAAATTAAAATGTACATCCATTTTGAATGCAGCTATTCCACTTTTAGGAATTTGTTTTAGATGTATATTCACACATGGAAACAATCACACGGGCATGCAAATATTTATTGCAGCCCTGATTGAAATATTAGAAGTGTGAAGCTAATTGTTAAACAGTAGGAGCTGGTTGTATAAAATCAGTTCATCCACACTTTGGAATACTATATAACTATATACATATTTTTAAATGAGGTAGATCTGTATGTATGAAATGGAATGATCTCCAAAGTACATTGTTTGTTAAAAAAAAACACTGTATTGTGTTCCATCATTTATACTTTTACAATGTGAATATTTGCAGTTTTGTGTGTGCGTGTATATATGTATACATATATACATATATAGAGGAGAGAGACAGAGAGAGAGAGAAATGGAGAGAGAATATCTCTAGCAGGACACCCCAAAACCCAGGGAAGCTCCGTGGGATCAGAAGAAGAAGGAAGATTCGCAAGTGGCTGTGTGCCAGAGAGAAGTTGAGCTACATGCGGTTGCGACCGAGTCCAATGTTGATCGCTTCTTGGGGACATCAGGGCCTGCTCTAACCCTGCAGGGTCATGCCAAACTGAGGCAAGTTGGGCCAGCTTCTGTATTCACACATCAGCCAGTCATGGGCCATGTGCTTTCCTAAAAAGGGCAATCCTCCTCACTCAAGGGCTATTTCCAGTGACAGATAAGCTCTGAGCCTTGCAGACGGTCCTAGCAGCTGCAGTATGGACACAGAGGATTTGATGGAGGGGAACTGTGGGAACGCCACAGCAGCTGCTACCTGTAGTCTGCTTCCCTGTTGTGATTATTTAACTTCGGGGACATGTGCCTTGTCTCTCTTATTTATAGGTATGCTACTTTCTTATGCTACTTTGCTTTTCTGCTGAGTCTAGCAGAGAAATGGACAGGATTAAAAAGCAAAAGTCAGTACGTGAAGGATGAGAAGCTTGGCACCATAATGCAGTTTTTGATTCCAGCCCCAGTTCTGTTTGCACTTAGCTGTGTGACCTGAGTCAAAACCGTCAACCTCTCTGACCTTCAGCACTCTCATTCAAAAAACAAAGAGGGTGCTGCAGGGGCCTTTGAAAACAGTATGCTGAGAATAGATAGGGCTCAAGGACAGTATCTCCAATTGAACTTTTAATGAACTCCCGTAGGCGCCAAGAAGGCAGGCAGATAAGGAAGAGCATAGAAACAAAGAACTGAGTAGAAGGTTACATCTGGGAAAAGAAAGTTTGTTTTGCATTGCATTCTTTCTGCTGACGTGGGGTTTATGGAGTATAAATAAAGTGAGGCGGAGGCTCTGAGCGCGGCCGCCATGTTCTCTGTGTGTCTTTGTCTTTTGTGTGTTCTTTCATTCTCCACCACTCCCGGCACGGACCCCAACAAGTGGCTCAGCGAGCAGGGTCAGCACGGGTGAGTAGGGGAGATCAAGAAGGGGAACCCCCTAGGGGCGGGTAAGGCCCGGATATTGTTAAGGGGAACCTTCTTAAGCTTTCATTATGGGAATTCCATCTCTCTGGCCTCAGAATATTTACGGCTGTTTCAAGGACTGTTGCTGTCTATAGGAGTAGAAGTGAAAGAAAAAGACTTTGAAGTGATTGTTTGCCCATGTTGAACAACATCGTTACTGGTTTCAGTATCAGACTAAAGTGCAGCTGAATCGCAGAGAATGGTTACAGGTAGTAAAAGCTCTGCTTAGAGCTCTCCAGTTAGGGGATATTACGCCTCTAAAATTGTGGACCTTGTGTAACTCTATCACTCAGACATTAGAGTTACTTGAGACTGATTCAGAGTGTGGTGATGTAGCCACAGGAGGAAAGGTATCTGAGGATTTGGAAAAAAAAATAAATCTGAAATGGAGCGCATTTGTGCCAGGATAACAGAGGATGGGGGGGATAGCAAAAGGGGGAGAAGAGAAAAAGCCAGCTTTTCCTTCTTCTAAGGGAAATTCTGACATACAGTGTATTATGGAAATACTTCAACAAATATTACAGATATATTCTTCTAATTCACCTTTGCGAGCTTTCCCCGTTTCTTTTCCTTCTGCCCTGTTAAAAAAGGATTTTCCAGAGCCTCCAGCCCCCCGGCTTCCTTATCTTTACCTTTGTTTGGCAAAGTTGAAGCCCTGTTCACATCAGACATACTTTAAATTTATACTAAACACCTGTTTAATATGTCAAAACCAGTATATATGTATATCTTATTGTTTATTAAAATATTGTGAGTATTTCAATAGTCAATAAATAAGCACATTAATATTAACTATTAATATTAATATAGTATTAATAACCCCAGCTAGGAAATTGTTATGTTATAGGGGTGCATAGGTTCCACCAATTTACACTCCAAACAGAAGTTGAGTATTCAAGTTACTTAACACATTAACTACCTCTTGATATTTTCTGTGTTTTTAAATTTTAACCATTGTATTATGTATGTAATGATTCTCAATTTGGTATTAATATACATATTTCCTAGTGAGTAATGATGTTAGACATATAGGTTTATTGTCATTTCTTTGTTCTACTACTTTTGGTTGGGTTATTTGCCTTTTCTTATTAATATGTTGGGATTCTTTATATTTGGGGATATGAGTATTATTATATATTATATATACTTTTAATTAAAAAAAAAATTTTAAGAAGCTGGATCTGTTTCTAATTATTTGTACTTCTTTTACTCCTAATGCTCAGTTTTCAAATGGTGGCAATAATGTCCAATTTAATGCCTTACAAATTAAATTTTTAAAAGAAATGAAAGCTGCCATTTCTAACTATAGACCCCTATCCTTGGTCTTCTTGATATTTTTTCATCAAAAAATTTGATGATTCCTATAGACTAAAAGACTTTGGGGAAGGCTTTTCTTGATCGTTCTCAGTGGTTATAATTGCACAGCTGGTAAATGGACAAGGCACATGTACAGGCTAAAAAAAATGTTATGTGTAATCCCCAGGACCCACTGAGAAACAACTCACAGACACAGGCCAATATACTACTCTTAATACTCAGACTGGTCTAAATAATATTGCCTTTACTCAAATCAAGACTTTGTTTTTAAGGGCCTAAAATAAGGTAGAAATAACAAAAAAATCTTCCCTTTCCTCTGTGAAGATTTTACAGGGCACAAATAAACCCTATCCAAATTTCGTAGCCCGTCTTCAGGATACTGTCTTAAAAATTTTAAGTACTGACTTTACTTCAAAAATTTTGTTACAAACATTGTCTTTTAAAAATACTTATACTGACTGTCAAAAATTGTTAAAATCGTTAAAAGCCAATGGGGCCAATTTAAATAAATATATTAAAACTTGTGTTAGTGTTGAAGGGACTATTTATAATACTCAATTATTTACTAAAACTTTGTCTAAAGCCTTAAAAAAAAATAACAAACAAGGTATTTACTTTCAGTGTGGTAAACCTAGACATTTCAAAAAAAAATGTCATAAAAATTAAACACTTTTATCCCTCGAGGCAGAAAACTGCCTTCAAAGATGTACAAATGTTGTAATAAAGGTCGACATTAAACAAATAAATGTCATTCCAAAACTAATAAAAGTGAAAATTTACTGTCTCCTCTCCTGGAAAACAAAAGTCGGGGCCCACAGGTTTGAGGCCCCAACAATTACAATACAAGTCTACTACAATATTCAGTAAACAATGGCCTACAACATTAAAAAATAAATTCAAGTCCTCCTTAAAAATCCCACACCTTACCCCAGTTTCTCAACTTTATATGACAACTAAACAAAACGCCGCTACTGACTTAACTATTACTCAGCCTTATACTTTGTCTCCTAATAAAAAAGTATATAAATTAACTATTAAAGTGTGTGGCCCTTTGCCAAAAAAAATGTAGGACTTTTGTTAGGTCAAAACAACAGTACTATATAAAAATTAATAATAATTTCAAAAATCATTAATCTTAATGTTACTAATAAAATTCTTATTATGGTACAGGTTCACAATTTATATGCCTAAAGACAAAAAAACGTATTCTCAATAGGGAGGGTTTGGTAACACACAAAAAAACTGTTTTTTAAATAACTTTAGTTTCTAATCAAAAGCCCTTATATTCATTACATATTAATAAAATAGTTTTTAAAAAGTTAATTAATATGAGGGTAAATATGTCTATTATTTGTTTAAATTAGTGGCCTATACAATAAAAAAAAAGATAAGTTTCAGTTATACTCACTGACTTGGGTACTACTTCTGTGGTTATCAAAACATAAAACCTTTAACCTATGTCGGTCCTAAAGGTCAACAAGGTCAAGTTTTTTTTATATTATTCCTATCAATATTAATCTTTGGAGACAAAATCTTTCATAACAATTTGGTACTTTTTTAAACATTCTTCATATTGCCTCAACTGTCAAAAATATAATGTTCAAAATGGACTATAAACCTTTAAACTCATAACCACTGTTCACCAGCCTCAAGTTTTATAATTAAAGTGTAAAACGACCACTCCTCTTTAGGTAAAACAGTGGCCATTATCTAAAAAAATACTTAAAATTTTAAAAAAATAAGTCAAAAAACAAATGGCCAAAAAAAATCTAAAGCCACGTACTTCTACATAAAATTCCCGTCTTTGTCTTGTTCTTAAAACTATAAATGTTTACATTCAACCAAAAAAATTTACAGCCCAGTCTTCCTAATCCTGCCCTTATCCCACAAAGTTAAAAATTAATGGTCATAAATCTCAAAAATTGTTTTTTCTCTATTCCATTACAACCTCAAAATTGTAAAAAGTTTACCTTTATTATTCCTAAATATAATAATAGACAACCTATTCAAAAATATCAACAAAAACTTCTTCCCCAGGGTGTACTTAATAGCCCTACTATATGTCAAAAATTCGTACATAAAACTTTAAATCCTGTAAACAATCAGTTTCTAACTGTGTTAATTTATCATTGTATGGATCTTCTCTGTCCCTGTTTTTAATAATTTTCAGCCACTTTCTCAATATCAATAAAAAGTTTTACCTCAAAGTATGTTAAATAGCCCTACCTTGTGTCAAAAATTTGTCCATAGGGCCTTGAATCCTGTTCAAAAACGTCATCCTTCTGTTTTTTTATATCATTATATGAATGACATTCTTTTTACTACATCCACCAAAAAAAAAACAACAAAATACTTTTGTATCATTACAAACTCAACTTTCTTTCTACTCACTTAATATTGCCACAAAAAAAATTTAACTAAATTTTCCTATTCAATATTTAGGTTATACCTTAAAAACACAAAATATTCGACCCCAAAAAATTCAAATTCGACATAATCATTTAAAAACATTAAATAATTTTCAAAAACTTCTAAAAAACATTAATTAAATACGTCCTGTTTTAAAAATACCAACATATCAGTTATAACATCTTTTTTCTATTCTAAAAGAAAACAGTCACTTGGACAACTCACGCCATTTAACTCTTTTAACTTTACAAAAACTCCAACTTGTTAAAAAACAACTTCAAAAGGCCCTTCCTTTTCTTTATTTCATACTTTACCTTCTCCCACAAAAATAATTCATCAAACTAGTCAACCACTAAAATAAATCTTTTTGTCCAATAAAATATCTAAATACTTAACTACTTATATCAATCGTTTAAACTAATCATCAAAGAACAACATCACTGTCAACAACTTTGGGAAAAAAATCCTTCCTTAATTATTCCTCAATTCACTCATAATCAAATCACTTATCTTCTTACAACTTCTAATTCTTGACAAGTTACTTACACTTCTTTTGTTGGACAATTTTCTACCCAATATCCTAAGTCTCCAATCTTTTCATTTTTTAGGCAACATTCTGTGTTGCCTTTCTCACCAATTTCTGTATTTCCTGTTCAAGGTCCTACCTTTTTTACTAACACTAGTAACAATAATAAGACTAAATATTAAAGTGTTCATCAATCTCAAGTTACAGTTTATCCTTATCCCTCGGTGCAACAGAAAAAACTGTTTACTATTCTCATGGTCTTACTTAATTTCCCTACTACTGGTTGTAACATTGTTAGTAATTCTCAATACGCCGTTTATGTTACTTCTTATATTTCTCAGGCCACTTTACCTCTTTGTACTACTTCTTCTCTTCAAAAACTCTTTTCCTTGTTATCTTCTACTTTGAGCCAACGTCAAACTCCTTTATTCATCACTCATCTTCGTTCTCATTCTCAATTTCCTGGACCATTAGTTCATGGTAATACTCAAATTAATTCGCTTTTAATCGGCCACCTACATACTACAAAACAAAACAAGCTCGTTCTCTTATTCGAGCTTGTCCTTCCTGTGCTCCTTTGAGCATTCCATCCTTCCATCCTGGGGTTAATCCATGAGATGTCCCTTCTTTCGGACGATTAAAGTATGTTCATCATACCATTAATACCTTTTCTCATTTTCAATGGGCCACTCCGTTGCCATCTAAAAAAACTAATTCTGTTATTACACATCTCTTGGTTTGTTTCGCCATCATAGACATTCCTCTCATACTTAAAACTAATAATGCCCCTATCTATGTCTCTCATAAATTACAAGTTTTCTTACAACAATACAATATTCAACATATCACCGGTATCCCGGACAACAATCAAGGTCAAGCCATCATTAAACACACAAATTTAACTTTAAAACTCAACTACTAAAACAAACAAACAAACAAAAGCCCCCCAAAAACCAAATTTTAAAGGTTCTTTTTACCTTAATTTTTTTAAATCAATAAAAACAATTACAAAATTCCACTGCCGTAACCCATCTTTCCTCACCTCCCTCGGTGATAGTCCCCACTAACAATTTAAAGGTTTGGTATCCTAATAAAAAAGGTAAGTATGTTCAAAAACAAGTTCTAAAACAAAAACGGGACACAAAAAGCAAACCTAAGTGGTTTCCTACAAAATAATTAAAACCCTGTTAAAAAAAAAAAACTAAATTCAACATACATTTCTTCCTTTGTTAAATGTGCCTCGGCGGGGGACTTATTTCTCTTAGTAAGACTTTGTATAAATATTGGACTTATATTCCCTTTCCGCCCTTATATCAAAAAGTCACCTAAAAAGAGACAAAAATTAAGGTTTTCACCAATAACATTACTTAAATGCCGTCCCCCTATATGGACAAAAACAACATAAAACAAAAAACAAAAATTATAATCAACACATACCAATTTAAAGTAAAAGGACTTCCAATATGTATAAAAAATAGTCCTCATTGTCTCCAAAAATCACATAAAGCCTGGGCTGTTCGCTATAATCATAGTCATATGACTACTAAAACTGTTATTATTGTAACTAAAAGCTTTTAATATAATCATACTATATATAGTAATAAAACTATTCCTAGTTCTTTACTTTTTTGTCCTATTCTAGAGGTTTCTCCTAATATTAAGATACTAAAGTGACAACAATGTCGGAAAACTAAACCCCAAATTTTATTAAAATACAATAAAATGTAAATAACTAATTAAAGTGTACACAATAATTTTCAAATAAAATTTAGTCACATACCTTTAAAATAACACTGAGTAAATAAAAGTATTACTACTAACAGTAATAAAACCTTAATACAACGTAAAAAAGGCCTAAAGTACAAACTCATCTTTAAAAGTTGTTAACTACAGAGAATGCCATTAACACTTTTGTGAAAAATATGTCCCTTAATCTTTCTAACCCAAATAACTCCTTTCATATTCAGTTATATCAAAATACCTCCCAATATATTATTACTTGTGTCCGTAAGCCCTACCTATTATTAACAAAAAATTTAACATGTAATAATAATACAAAAATTGTTAATTGTACAAATACGTGTACATTTTTGTCTTGCCTCAATCATTCTTGGTGGCATAACTTTACTAAAAATATTTATATCCTCAGGACTCATAAAAAAATTTGACTACCTGTTAATCTTACACAACCGTGGGGGGCATCACCTCTTAAAACTTATACTTGGACTTCTCTCCAACAAACCCGCCATGCCCTTAGACTTATAATTGCCTCAATGATGAGCCTTGTCACCATCGTCTCCACTACGGCCGTAACAGGACTCACTCTACATCGAAGTATACAAAATACTAAATTTGTACAACAATGACACAAACAATCTCACCGGTTATGACTTCAACAACAAAACATTGACTCTCAACTTACTAAAAAATTGGACAACATAAAACAAACATTAACATGGCTTAAAAATCAGCTCACTGTACTCAGCACTCAAATGACATTACAATGTAATTAAAACTCCACTCAATTTTGTGTAACGCCTATGCCTTTTAACATCTCTCAAAATTAAACCGTAATCCAAAAATTATTAGTAGGCCATAAAAATATTAGTTTGAACATCCAAAAACTCACTCAAAACATTTCCAAAACATTTCGACAACAATTACATATGTTGTCTAAAACCGTAACCCTACAAAAACCGGGTCAACGCCTTACTGCCTTTAACCCATAAACCCAAATAAAAACATAAATTTCTACAATCTCTAAAAGTATATTACTTTGGGCACTTAAATTGGGTCTACTTCTTTTAGTAATTCAATACTCCCTCCGTCGCCTCCAAAAACAAAAAAAACCACAAAAACAAATATGGACTACCTTTTTAAAATTAAGACAAAACAAAAACAAAAAGGAAAAAATGCAGGGGCCTTTGAAAACAGTATGCTGAGAATAGATAGGGCTCAAGGACAGTATCTCCAATTAAACTTTTAATGAACTCCCGTAGGCGCCAAGAAGGCGGGCAGATAAGGAAGAGCATAGAAACAAGGAACTGAGTAGAAGGTTACATCTGAGAAAAGAAAGTTTGTTTTACATTACATTCTTTCTACTGACGTGGGGTTTATAAAGTATAAATAAAATGAGACAAAGACTCTGAACACGGCCGCCATGTTCTCTATGTGTCTTTGTCTTTTGTGTGTTCTTTCATTCTCCACCACCCCCGACACGGACCCCAACAGGTGCACTGATTCACTGCCCTGTTCTCACCGGTGTGGCTTTTCTGCAACTCACTATAACAGCGTTTCATTCTGGAGCAGCATGACGGACATCTATTGTGTTTTCTAAATGATATTGACAAACTTCTGCCCAAATAAATTAAAAATCCTAACTCAAGTGAGCCATTTGCCAGAGCAACAGTCAGTTTTTAGAGAATGGGCTGTAAATTTGGGGGTTATTTTAGCCCATTCAGGGTGCTATAACAAAATATTACAGATTGGGTGATTTAAACAACAGACATTGATTTCTTACTATTCTGGGTGAGAAGTCCAAGATCAAGGCACTAGCAGAAAAAAAATCTCACATCAGAAAAGCAGAATTAATTCAATAACACCATCTAACATGCAATGTTCAATATATTTTGATTGTCCCCAAATGTTCTCTAAAACTGTCTTCTTCCTTCCTTCCATCTTTCCTTCCTTCTTTTTGTTTCTTCTTCCTTTCTCCAGGATTCAGTAAAGGTACATAGATTGCATTTCACTTTTTAATTTTTGTACCCCCCTCATTAAATACTGTCATGATTCCAGAACAGATGTACTTTCTGCATTCAGCTATCTTCCCGTTATTCAACTCAAACATTCAGGCCAAACGTTTCCAATAAGACCACTGCATGGGTGGCTTGTATGCCTCCCACTGTGTCCTCTCAGGAGGCACAGTATGCCAGGCCATCCTGTTACGGGCAGCTCTAAGACTTGACCATTTGGTTCAAATTGTTACATCATCTCTCTCTATTATAAAGACACATTTTCTCCTTCACAATGACTAAGTAATCTGAGGGCCAGGCATGGTGGCTGTTGTCTGTAATCCTAGCACTTTGGGAGGCTGAGGTGGGCAGATCACCTGAGATTAGGAGTTCAAGCCCAGCCTGGCCAACCTGCTGAAACTTCATCTCTACTTAAAATACAAAATTAGCCGAGCCTGGGGGCATGTGCCGGTAATCCCAGCTATTTGGGAGGCTGAGGCAGGAGAATTGCTTGAACCTGGGAGGTAGAGTTTGCAGTGGGCCGAGGTCACACCATTACACTCCAGCCTGGATGAAAAGAGCAAAACTCAGTTAAAAAAAAAAAAAAAAAAGACAGTGATCCGAGGGCTTTCGCAGGATGCAGGACTTTCAACTCTAAAACCATCAAGGCCCTGGGCAAATTGAGACAGCTGATCACCCTACATGCAATCTCAATATCACCTATACCAGGCCCTAAAATGCTACAAATGTTCTTCCCTGTATTTCCCCTTCTGAGACTCTATCAAGATGGTGTCCTTTACTGCAGTAGATCTTATAAATATTGCTTTACTTGATCTGCAGGTTGCTCAGATGGTCTCTTTGGAGATTATACGCATGCTGCTATGGAGTCATGGATATTTTTAAATTAATATGTTAAAATATGTTCCCTTCATTATTTACCTTGTTAATCAAATCATCCCAAATTTGGTCAGTGGGAGCTCCTTCAAGCTAGCTGTCCTGTCCTTCTGATACGATCATATTTACCTGATAGGGCCTCCTTTTTCTCTGGCTCAGCAAGATGTTCCAGTCTCACGTGGTCTTGACCATTTCTTCAAGGAAGAAGTCCCCTCCTTTTATAAAACTCTGGCTTGAAAACCCCTGGATTAGCGGGAGATGAAAGAATGGGGTAACCAAGTTATTTCCTAAAGTGTTTTCACCATGTGGAAGTGCAGGGATAAGCTGAGGGCTCACCATGCGAGAGAGAGAGAGAGAGAAAGAGAGAGAGAGAGAGAGAGAGAGAGAGACAGAACAAGCTTGTGGACATGCAATGACAGGACCTCCAAGCTCCTGGGTCAGACAGCTGTGCTCAAATCCCGACCCCGTGACCTTCAGTAAGTGCCATAACTTCTTTGTGCCTCAATCTCCTTATCTGGGAAAACTGTAGTGCAGCTGAAAGCACAGGGTCTCAAAGAACCTGAGCTGCTCTCATCAGCAAGTCCAACAATGGATGCTGACCAAGCACGCTTTACACATTGGGTGCCACATAGATGGTCGAGAAGCAGATGGAAAACAGGAGGCTCCAGAGAGGAAAAGAGGAGACAAAACTTGGCACGGCAGATGTAGGAAAGGGATGAAAATTAGGAGACCAGTTCTTAGTCTTGGTTCTGTCCTGGGCAAATCACTTCATCTTGCTGGGCAACAGCAGTATGTGGAAAATGAATGCATCTCTAGACCCAGAACTGTGCTGCTCAAACTTTGATGTGCATATGACTCAGATGGTGATCTAATTAAAATACAGATTCTGATTTTGTGGGTCTGGATGGGGGCCTGAAATTCTGCACATCTAATGAGCTCTCTGATGAGGCTGACACTGTTGCTCCATGGACACACACTGAATGGAATTCAGATCAGAGGTTGGTGAACTTTTTTCTGTTTAGGGCTAGACAATCAATATTTCAGCCTTTGCAAGCCATGCAGTCTTTGTCACAACTACTCCACTCTGCTGTTGTGGCACAAAAATAGCCATAGATGATATGTAAATGAGTTTGTAAAATAAAACGTCATTTACAAAAACAAGCATGAAGTCAGATTTGGCCCATCGGTTATAGATTATCGACCACTGTTATAGTCGATATCTAGTATTCCTTCCAGTTTTGCTGTTCCTTAACTCATATTCAACAAGTCCTTAACTGAGCACCTGCTCCACATCGCAGTCTGTGTATCATGTGCTTTTCCACACGGGACTCTGCTACCCTCAGAATCACCTGTAAAACTCTATCGCACACTCATTTTACTAAGGAGGAGACTTGTTCAAGATCTCAGAGCATGGAAGGGACTACTGTTGTGATTAGAACCCAGGTTTCCTGATCGCAGGCCTGGTGTTTCTTTGTTCTTTTCAACAAATCAAATAATCAAATGAAGATTGTTCTTTAAACACACACACACACACACACACACACACACTCTCTCTCTCTCTCTCTCTCTCTCTCTCTCTCTCTCTCCCCCTCTCCCCCTCTCTCTCTGGTGGGGTTCTGCCAAAAAAAAAGAGGACAAGTGATTGTTCACCAGATTGCTGTGTTGGGCAAGTTTGTCCCTTTTAGCCACATGTCCGAGGTAGGATTTTGACAATTTGAGAATTTTAAAGGAATAAAAGGTATAAAACAGATAGAAACTATCCTAGGTCAAAGCAGGTCATTTCACAAGCACAGGAAAATGTGACCCCATGATTACCTTCTTCTCTTTGCATCCCAGTTTCCTTCTGAGCTTTATCAAGTTCAATCTCCAAATGCCACGGGAGTCACAATGTAAAGGAGGCAGCAGCCCCATGACCAAGGGAGGGGAAGAGGCGTGAGCAACTGGGAGGGCCGGAGGGATGCAGGTCCCTGACTGTTGCCCCTTGCTCAAATGCCACCTGTTTGTTCCTGCCATGGGAGCTGTGAGGAGAGGAAGGTACAGAGAGTGCTGGGCAGAGAGTCCGAGGAAGGCCTGGCTTTGAGATGCATGAAACAATCACCCAACCTCTCAGAGGTCGCACACCAGCAGCCCCCAGGTGGAAACTGACTCGCACACAGGTGGATTTGCTTTGGGCTGCATGCAGAGTGTTTTAAATCATTTCAACTTGTTGTCAAATATAATCTTCCTGTCTTGCCTTTTATAACTCATCCAGATGATGGATGCAGCCACAACAAGTGACACTTTGCACAGGACAACCGTGGGCCCCAGCAGAGGACCAGCAGCCCCGATGCATGGTGAGCAATCCCCGTGCCTCGCTCAGGTACAGCTCCCACCTGTTCCTATGGGGTACTTGAGTTTGTGATCTCTGCTAGACCGGCCTATTTCTTCATCTATAGAGTGTGGTGAGCGTCCACCCCAACTACCTCATTAATTCAGTCAGCAAACAAGTGGCCACTGCCTGGCTCAGTCTGTTCCACAGAGGAGCAGGGAGGAATAAGAAGGGGGATGTGGCAGTCCTCGTGGGATGGACTGCCCCATGGCGACAGCCCGGTGAACAAGTCAGGCATTCTGGCTGCCACAAGAGGCCCATGCATAGAGCACAGTGTAGACACAAAGCAGGAGGAGAGAGTCTACAGGGAGCAGGGTTGGCCAGAAAAGGTTGTGTCTTGAAGACAGAGGCTCTCCTGGTTAAGGAGCCGCAGTGGGGGCAGAGTGGGAGGAGAGGAGGCAGGGAGTTCTCAGCCACGGGATCACCTGGGTTGCAGAGACAGAGGCCAGGATAGCAGCCAGATGTACTAGGGAAAGCACAAACAGTCCTGTGGCTAGTTGCAGGGTGTGAGTAAGACTGTGGGGTGGAGGCAGAGAAGGCAGGAGGCTCACAGGTAGCCCAGCAGGGCTGAGGATGGAAGGCCTTAAATGTCCTGCTAAGAAGCATGACCTAGTCCCAAGGGCCATCGGGAGTTCTGGGAGGGTTTTGTACCGGGGAGTGCAGGGATGGAGTTCAGGCTGTAGGAAGATCTCTCTGTCGCAGTGGAGGGTAGATAGATGAGGAGGAAAAACAGGGCAGAAGACCAGTTAGGAGGCAACTGGATAAATCTAGGTGAGAAGTCAAGGAAGACAAGATTGGGACAATGATGGAAATTCAGGGACAGGACTAGGATGAGACAAATGAAGAACCCAAGATGCAAAATTTAAGGAAGTGCTGGCTCTCAGAGACACACAAGTGCAGGGGTGGGCACCTGAGACTAAGCACCCCCTTAAAGCTTGCTTTCAGGGGTCTCTTGCTTGCCTCATCCCAGGACTGGCCCCGGATTAGTGGTGTGGAAGAATATGTAACTGTTGAAGCCCTATTTTCCAAAGGAAATAGGTATCCTGCTCCTTGGTATCCTGCTCAACATGACTGACTTGCTTCTTTCACTCCAGGACTTAGGGACTTGGGTTCAAATCCTGACTCTCAAACTCATGGTCTCTCAGAGTTTTCCTCCTCAGTTGCCCACATATGTAAAATGGACCCAGAGTTTTCCAATGTCAGGGATGCTCTAAGTTCAGAGGATGTGGAAGCCCAGGGCCGTGGCCACAGCAGACAGCCCCTGGTGACCTCTGTCTTTGCCAGCATTTATTTGTTTTGAAAGACCCCAAGGCCAATAGATCCTCTTTCCTGATCCACTAAGCTATGATGGCAGCGCCTGTAGCTCTCCTATTCTTTTCCTTCCCCAAGGGTTTGCCTCAGCTGTCCTATTAAATATGGAAAACATCTGTGTTTGAGGTTTTGTTTTTTTTTTTTTTTAGCAAGAATCCCCACATCTGGAAAATATTGGTCAAGAGTCTAATTAAGTATGTCAATGACAAATTGTTCTCACAGGAAGTATTTAGGGCTAGTGAATAATTGGGATTTAATGCCCTTGGCCTTTGTCCTTGCCTGCTTGTTTACTTATCCTAGCAGAGGTCGGGGAGGCAAGGCTCCCACCCCCACCCAGCCCCAGTCCCAAAAATCCTTGGCCAGGCTGCCGCAGAAAAGCCAGACCCACAGATGCAAGCAGCTGCCCTCAAGTGAGGAAGCAAGGGTGGAAGCTGTGTCTCTTAAAGCTACACAATGCCCCCTTCTTACCAGAATCTCTGTCTCTTCCACTCAGGGCTAACGTTTCCTGCCAGGTCTACCTGCTGTTTGAAGGAGATTATTTCCTTTCTTTAACTTGGACTTTTTTCTTTCACCCTTCAGAGGGCCTCAGCCCTCAGGGAAAATTGATTCTCTTCCCTTCCCCAGCTCCCAGCAGGATCTTCCCAACTAAATAATGAAGTTTAATGGACTTTCACACAAACACAAAGCTCTCTCCCTGCCCATGGGAGGACATTTCTCATTAATGAAGGGCTTAAAAAGATGTTCTCATCCCCATGAAGCTTCAGGAACACCCTGCATCTCCTCATCCTTGACTCCCTTGGCCATCCTAACCCAAGATGACTCTGACAGGAGAAACCACTGTGGACAGCAACTGCAGGCCTCACACCAGCTTCATCAACCAGAAGGCAGATGGCCAAACAAGGGCAGAAACAGAAAACGTTAGAAACGTATGTTGTTCAATGCGAGTTCTGAGCTGGAGACACTGAAATTGTTCTTTCAGGTGCCTTTACATCCATCCTCTCTTGTCCTTTTTTTTCTCCATGTCTCCACTCCAACAGCAGGTCCCAGCTGCTCTGTCTCAGAAACAGTCTCCAAATTTATCCTCTTCCTCCCATTCCCATGGCCAACACCCAGTCCAAGCCATCACCCTCTCTTGCATGGACGATGGCCATGACCTCCCTGTGGCCTCCAGCCTTCCCAGTTTTCCCCCTTCAGTCCATTCTCCTCGTGTAGCCAAATGCTGTACAAATATGGGAGCCAAATTGTGTTGTATTGTAACCATCACGGGTTTGTTGCCCAATGCACAGCAAGTCAATATAATGAGACACAGAGGTTGCATCAGAGACAGAGGTTAAAAATCACAGGGCAGCCAAACAAGGAGATAGGAGGAAACCTCAAATCTGTCTCCCGAGGGGTCTGCGGGTAGGAATTTTAAGGGGTTCGGAGTGGGCCGAGGTGTGGGGATCTTCGATTAGTTGAAGAGTGCCAGGTGAATTCATGTAACAGGGAGCTAAAGAAACTGCCTTCTTGCGCTGATTTGGTTCCTGTGCGGGGGTCTTTAAATTGGTTGGCATTAGCTCTTCCACTGCAATTTAGAGTCTGAAGAGCATCTTAAGCAAATCTTAAAGAAAAAGCCTTATGATTCTAACATCAGAAATCCTATCTACAGGAACAATAGGGGTGCAAATGGTCAGTACCTGGTGCTGTGTGACTTTCGGTTACAAGGAAGTAGGCCAAAGGGCAGTCTGATTAGCACTTAATTATAAATGTATTTCTGACCAGAGCCTGGCATATAATTCTTGTGAGCCCTGTGAGGACAGTTTCAGGGTTCCTGCCCTCCGGCAGCTCCCATCGCGATGAGGATGCATCCCAGGCCCCTCGCAAGGTCTAGGGCCTGCCCCACCTGGCCACTGCCCCACAGACATATGCCACACCTTGGTGTCTTCCTCGTGTTTCTTACCATGATGTAAAATCACTTTCATGGGTTATTTGCATGTTGTCTGTAAATTTGATTAGATCATAAACTCCATGAGAGTAGCCTGTTGCTCTTGTCAGAATGAGGCAAGAAAGGTGCCTTGAGCACAGCATTTAAGGAGGCACTGACTCTCAACCTCAGATTCTCTATCACACAGCCCAGAGACGGAGTACCTCCCAAAATTGTGTGCCCTAGGTACCCCACTTGCCTCTCAGCCCTATTCCCAGGGCCATATTCCCAGTGCTAATAAATATTTTGGGGATGAATGAATTCTGATGTTGTCAAGGTCAAGGGTGCAAAATTCACCCAAGTTCCCCAAGTCCTGTCCAATACACCCAGAGCATCCTCCAGTCTCCAACCCCACTGCCATTGACAGTCTCAGATCATCATCTTCCCCTGGGCGGCTGCTACACTTCCTGACCCCTCATCCTCCCAGGCCTGACTGCTCCTCAGTCTGCCACATGGCACCTTGCCTGGTTCTCCAGGCTTATCCCTCCTCAGCCAGTCCTCCCTATAGTGCCATGCCACCGTTGTATCCCCTCTTACAGACTTCTGTCAAAGTGATCAAATCTGTCCAAAATGTAGATCTCATCCTGTCATGCTTCTGCATCTCCCACTGCCTGTGCATAGAGTCCAGGCTCCTTGGATCAGCATTGAAGGCTCTGTGGGATCTGAGTCCTGTTCATTTGTTTGACTTCATCTCTCTTCCCATCTTGCCCTAACTCCAAGTTTCAGCCTCTCCACCCTTCTTCCAGCTCTGGGTCTCTGCATGACTGCCACCTTGCCTGGGATTCCCTCCCCTGGGGAATACCTAGCTATTCTTGAGGACCTTGTTGTGAAGTCTTCCTGGTTAACATTAGTTTCCTTGCTCTGGCCTCCCTCATTGTTTTAGTCCATTTGGGCTGTGATACCAAAATACCATAAACTGGGTACTTGCAAACAACAGAAATTTATTTCTCCCAGTTCTAGTGGCTGGGAATTCCAACATCAAGGTGCAGGCAGATTCAATGTCTGGTGATGGCCTGCTTTCTGCTTCATAGTGTCTTGCCACTGTTTCCTCACATGGTGGAAGAAACTGAAGCTCTCTGGGGCCTCTTTGATAAGGGCTGTAATGCCAGTCATGAGGGCTCCTCCCTCATGTCCTGATCACCTCCCAAAGGCCCCACCTCCTATCCCATCACATTGGGGGTTAGGTTTCAACATACAGATTTTGAGGGACACACATTCAGTCTGTAGCACTTGTAATGAACAATTCTTTAGAGTCTTGGGTTTGAAGGATAGCCGTGGGGCATTTTATGCAAACACTTTCAGCTAACAATATGGTCCCAACCAAGTGGTTTGCAAAGCACTTTGCCAATGTTTGCCTCCTTCAATAACTTAGCTATTCCCTCCTCGCTGAGACTGAGAGAGAAAGTAATTTACAAGCGTTCGTATAAGAAATGTACACATTAGAACCCAAAGCCACTGCTGTTTTGCTCTTACAAGGAGTACCCCCTCTTCTTCCTGCAGAGAAGCTTCCAAAAGTGTCAGAGGAGCAAGTGGCACACAATGACAATGGGCAGAAGCAGTCTTTTTAGGGACACTGACTTGGTTCAGGAGGGAAAGCTTGACCTTTGCCCTTCTCCTGATCGTGATGATGCCGACAGGGTTAGAAGCCAGTTTGGCCCCATGCCTTGCCTCCCTTTTTAACACAGAGCAGGCCTCAAGCTCAGCACTTGTTCTGGGTAACAGTGTGTGGCTTGAATTTAATCATCTTGCTTTGTTTTTATGCTGTTGTTTTTTTCTGCTACATTTAACTTGTGGCCGGTAATGCAGCTTCTTTCCATTTAGAGAAGTAAATCCATATTTTTAAATACATTTTTTTGAGCTGGAGTTTCACTCTCGTCACCTAAGGTGGAGTGCAATGGCATGATCTTGGCTCACTGCAACCTCCACTTCCCGGGTTCAAGCGATTCTCCTGCCTCAACCTCTTGAGTAGCTGGGATTACAGGCACCCGCCACTACCCCCAGCTAATTTTTGTATTTTTAGTACAGATGGGGTTTAGCCATGTTGGCCAAGCTGGTCTCGAACTCTTGACCTCAGGTGATCCACCCATCTGGGCCTCCCAAAGTGCTGGGATTACAGGCATGAACCACTGCACCTGACCCTTAAAATACATTTTTAAAGAAAAAAAAAAAGAGTCAATTTAAAGAAATATTTTAAGTGCATAATTGTCCAGATGGTTCCCAGACATGGTAAGAACTGAGAAGTGATATGATGGAGAGGGCTAACTGGCCAACAATTTGTTCTCACTTCTTCTAATATAGAATTGTTGCTGGGAGGCAACTTCCCAGCCAGGGACTACATTTCCCCACCTCTTCGCAGATAGAAGGAGCTATGTGCATAGAATAAGGACACGGGTGACACACATCACTTCCTAACCTGGCCCATTCTCTTAGTTCCTTCAAGCTGCTATAGCAAAATACCATAGACTAGGTAATTTATAAACACAGAAATATATTCTCACAGTTCTGGAGGCTGGGCAGCCCAAGATCAAGGCAATGGCAGATTTAGTGTCCAGCGAGGGCTTCATAGCTGGCACCTTGTTGCTGCATCCTCACATGGCAGAAGTAGCAAGGGTGCTTGGCTTATAGGGGCACTAATCCCATTCATGAGGATGGAGCCCCCATGGCTTAATTGCTTCCCCAAAACACCAACTCTGAATACTGTCTCACTGGGTATTGGGTTCCAACATATGAATTTTGGGGGACACCAACATTTGGTCCGTGGGACTCATGAATACCCCCATTTGACCCCCAGGATCTCATCAAATGGCTATACCCAGAGCAGCCCTGGGGACCCTTTGGAAACTAGCAGCACATTTGTTTGCCTGAGTCTGAGTGAGCATGTGACCAGAGACTCTCCCTTTCTACCCCAATAGCAATTAAACTTTATATGATTCAAGAATAAACTTTGATTGTGCCAAGACACTGAGATTTCAGGGTTCTTCTGCAGAGGAGCTAAAATGATTGAATGACTGATGCTTGAAAAATAGTTTTAGAGCAGGATTCAAGAAATTAATGACAGTTTGATTTTTCAAAGAGCTGCCTCTTGTTAAGAGTGATACTGGCAAAACCAAACCAAATCCTGCCTGTTTCCTTTCGGAAGAAACCATGAGTTTGAGAATTTCAACTTATTAAAGAGTAATCTAGACTAGGGACATTTTAAGCTTGTCTTCCTTTCTTCCTTGGTTTCTTCCTCTTCTCTTATCTCTTTCTCCTCTTCCTTTCTTCCTTCATGTTTGTTTATCTCCTTTCCCTTTTTTTTTGCAATGAAATAATTTATTTGGATGAAAGCATCCCCAATATTCAGAGCCCACCAGTGGGAAAGGCAGACGTGCGTGCTATTTGGCCCAAGTTGAGATTTCAAATTTAGACTTTTGCAATTACCACCTGAGGAGTTTACACATAGAGCCTTAGAATGTACGTGTATTAAAAATTTCAATTTGTCAAATGTAAACTATGAAAATATACTAAAACTTTTGTGTAACATTCCACATTTAGAATGCATAGGAACACACTGGGAACACGGTGCAAGGAAGCTATCAGAAAGATGCATGTGAATTTTGTTCTGATTCACTTCATTTCCACAAACATATTTGGATGTTGTTTCTGCTCTCTCAAATCATACAGATGGCCTCATAGAATGCTAAATTCCTGTAAGAAAATTTGCCGGCAAACATTCTTCCTTCCTCTAAGGGGTCTTCACCCACCCTATGCCCACTCTTCCTGCAACATTTTGGTGCTAGTGGTGCTCTCTAGTGGCCAATCGGCCACACCAATCTCTGATTACCCAAAATTGGCTGGAATTCAGAAGTCTTTCTTTCCTTCCTATTTTGCAGCTGGCTCCTGGCACGTCTCATAAAATGATGACACTGTCTCACTGCCTTTACAGTTAATGATTTCTCAACCAGACCCCACAGTCCTCTTTGGATGGTGCCAGTGATTTTCACCAAGCTGTCATTCCCCAAATGTTGCTCCATACTTCTGTCAGATGGTCACACTGCTAACACCCCCCACAACATTCTCCAGTGGCATGAGGCCCTCTGTTAATCTTATGTAAGGGCCACCATATTGCACAGATTTCTTAGCTCTTTCTATAGGTGGTTGACTCATCCCCAAGAAAACAGAGGGGCAAGGAGGTTAAAACAACACTCTCAAGGTTGCACAATGAGAAAAATGATGGCAAAATTACTCAACCCCAGCTGCCTTGCTAGATTGTTCTTACCAAGCATTCTAGGATGATTGTTAAGGGAAAGGGAAGGGAAACAACATATACCAAGCCTGGCCAGGCACAGCACTGGTATAGACAATTCCACATACAGTACTTGTTCCATCAATTCCTCACAACCACCCGCTTATGCAGCTATCATCCATCCTCCCATTTATCCATCCATCCATTCACTTTTTCAATACATATCTGTTTTACATTTGCAAAATTCCACGGATTGTGTTAGGCACTAGGTATGCTGATTCAGTTCTTTTTCATGCTGCTTTGAAGAAATTCCTGAGACTGGGTAATTTATAAAGAAGAGAGGTTTAATTGACTCACAGTTCCACATGGCTGAGGAGGCCTCAGGAAACTTACAATCATGGTGGAAGGCACCTCTTCACAGGGCAGAAGGAGAGAGAATGAGTGCCAAGCAAAGGGGGAAACCTCTTATAAAACCATCAGATCTCATGAGAACTAATTCACTATCATGAGAATGGCATGGCAGAAACCACCTCCCATGATTCAGTTACCTCCACTTGGTCCCGCCCTTGACACATGGGGACTATTACAATTCAAGGTGAGATTTGGGTGGGGACACAGAGCCAAACCATATGATTCCACCCCTGGCCTCTCCCAAATCTCATGTCCTCACGTTTCAAAACACAATCATACCCTTCCAGTAGTACCCCAAAGTCTTAACTCACTCCAACATTAACCCAAAAGTCCAAGTTTAAAGTTTCACCTGAGACAAGGCAAATCCCTTCTGCCTATGAGCCTGTAAAATCAAAAGCCAGTTAGTTACTTCCTACATACAATGGGAGTATAGGCATTGGGTAACTACACCATTCTAAATAGCAGAAATTGGCCAAAACAAAGGAGGTACAGACCCTATGCAAGTCTGAAATCCAGCAGGACCATCATTAAACCTTCAAGTTCCAAAATGATCTCCTTTGACTCCATATCTCACATCCAGATCACAGTGATGCAAGAGGTAGGTTCCCATGGCCTTCAGCAGCTCCAACCCTGTGGCTTTGTAGGCTACAGACCCCTCCCAGCTGCTTTCATAGTCCAGCATTGAGTATCTGTGGCTTTTCCAGGCACATGGTGCAAGCTTTCAGTGGATCTGCCATTCTGGAGTCTGGAGGATTGTGGTCCTCTTCTCACAGCTCCACTACGCAGTGCCCCAGTGGGGACTCTGCATGGGGACTCCAACCTCACATTTCCCTTCTGCATTGCCCTAACCCAGGTTCTCTGTGAGAGCTCAACCCCTGTGGCAAACTTCTGCCTGGACATCCAGATGTTTCCATACATCCTCTGAAATCTAGGTGAAGATTCCCAAACCTTAATTTTTGACTTCTTTGCACCCACAGGCCCAACATCATGTGTAAGCTGCCAATCTTGTGGCTTGTCCCTTCTGAGGCAACAGCCTGAGTTCTATGTTGGCCTCTTTTAGCCATGGTTGGGATGCATGGCACCAAGTCCTGAGACCACAAAGTAGCAAGACCCTGGGCCCTGCCCACAAAATTGTTTTTTTTCCCCTAGACCTCCAGGCTTGTGATGAGAGGGGCTGCCATGAAGACTTTTGACATGCTCTGGAGACATTTTCCCCATTGTCTTGGCAATTAATATTTGGCTCCTTTTACTTATGCAAATTTCTGTAGCTGGGTTGACTTTCTCCTGATAAAATGAGTTTTCTCCCACATCTTCCTGTCTTGTTCTGAGCCCTCCAAACTGTTCCAACCTCTGCCTGTTACCCAGTTCCAAAGTCATTTCCACATTTTTGGGTATCTTTATAGTACCACCCTACTCTCTGTGGTACCAATTTGCTATATTAGTTCATTCTTATACTGCTTTGAAGAAATACCCACAATGGGTAATTTATAAAGAAAAGAGGTTTAGGCTGGGCATGGTGGCTCACACCTGTAATCCTAGCACTTTGGGAGGCTAAGATGGGTGGATCACTTGAGACTAGACATTCAAGACCAGCCTGGCCAACATGGCAAAGCCTCATATCTACTAAAAATACCAAAAAAAAAAAAAAAAAAAAATTAGCCAGGTGTGGTGGTAGGCACCTGTAATCCCAGCTACTCAGGAGTCTGAGAAAGGAGAATCACTTGAACATGGGAGGCGGAGGTTGCAGTGAGCTGAGATTGTGCATTGCACTCCAGCCTGGAAAACAAGAGCAAAACTCCATCTCAAATAAAAGAAAAGAGGTTTAATTGACTCACAGTTCTGCATGGCTGGGGAGGCCTTGTGAAACTTACAGTCACGGTGGAAGGCATCTCTTCACAGGGCAGAAGAAGAGAGAATAAGTGCTGAGTGAAGGGGGAAGCTCCTTATAAAACCATCAGATCTAATGGGAACTAACTCACTATCACAAGAACAACATGGTGGAAACCATCCCCATGGTTAAATTACCTCTGCCTTGTCCTGCCCTTGATACATGGGGATTATCATAATTCAAGGTGAGAGTTAGGTGGGGACACAGAGCCAAACAATATTAGAGAAACAAGCTTTGGTAAAAACCCAGTTTCTGGTCTTAAGGCTCTAATAGTACCAGGCAAGAGACAGACAAACTGTAAACTCATATAGATGTGAGGTGCTGCCTTGGGATGAGACCCTGATCACTGTACAGTAGAAGTAGGGCTTCTAAATCAGAACTGGTGAGGCAGGGAGGAGGGAACAAGGTAAGTAATGCCCTAAGGCAGTCGGTAAGCTGACATTACTTAGAAGTAGTACTTCTTGAGTATATTTGCCAGGCAGGATATCATTTGGATTGGGCTATTTAATCCTCACGACCCTCCTATTGTGGGTACTATTGTGGATATAACCTCCCCTACTGTAAGAGGGTACAATTATGATCTCTCATCTCATAAGCTAGAAGCTTCAAGATTGTCGGGGTTAAATAACCTTCCCAGGGACATATGGCTTTTTTTGTGGTGAAGCCAACATTTGAATTAAATTCTCACTGGCAGCAGAGCCAGGGTTTTAACCTCTGGGCTATGGACAGAGCCAAGACGGGTGGTAACGGAGATGGTCAGGGAATCCTTGAGTTTTGTAAGAAATTTAACCTTAATATGAATGTATTTGCAGAGTCATTGAAGGATATGGAATAAGGGAATGCTATCAGACTTGATTTTATGAAAATGCATTGGAGAGGCTATCTGAAATAATAATCCATGTTGTTTCCAGTCCAACTAACAGTCAAAAGAACAGCAGAAGGGACCACACCAGCACGTGCTGAGTTGGAGAAACTAACGAGATGCTCAAGAGGGTAGATCAGGCAAGTTACTAGATGTGTGGTCCAGAACGCAGAAAAGAGGTGAGGTTGGTCATATAGACTTGGGAATTGTCAGAACATAAATACAAGCTAAGATTGTGTAAGATGCCTCCAAGAAAACCAAGATGAGAGCTGGGCAGGACAGAGCAAGTCAACAAGGGAGCAGGCACTTACACAGGACACCAAGGAACAGCCAGCCAAGATGTAAGGTGCTGTAGAACCAAGAAAATAGAGTTTCCACAAGGAGGAACTGAGGAGCAAATGACTCGGGGGGTCAGGACACTTGGGGACAGATGTGTCCATGCTATTCTCTAACCCCAAGTCTAAGCTTAAGAGGAGATCAGGATTCAGGAAGGTTGTATTTGGTTTCCAGCAACTCACCCACCACAAATTTCAAAATCTCTCTTCATCTGGAACACAGAAAATGATTTGCAGTCCTCGGATGGTTACAAGGGTACTGGTTTTTGCCAAGTCACATTATTTGACAGAAATGGGCCGTGAAATGCCTGCTAATTGCTACAAGATTTAACAGGGAGAGACTGAAAACAGGAGGCGGGGAAGTGCATTGTCAGTCTTTCATGTGGGGAGCTGGGGAGCTGGGGATAACAAGACATAATGAGCCTTCTTCTCTGAGCTCCAAATTACCAGGATCATTTTATCCTGTTGAAAGAAGGATGAAGCTTTTTAAAATGGGCAATTATGACATTTTTTCATTGTTGTTGAGAAAGCTAAACCCCAAAGATCCCAGCTATTTTTGAGGGGTTTTCAAAAGGCACTCATGCCATTGTTGAGCTCATCATCTCCCCAGGCTCCAGGGAGAGGTTTATTTGCCATGATAATCCTGCTTGATCCCCTCTCTCCATACTTGACAAGTCTTTGCAGTGTTTCTTCTCACACGTTCTAGTACTGCCCTGGAATCAGACCATGGGGCCCTTGAACCAACTGAAGGAAACTGTTACCAAATAACCACTAATGCCTCTGCTGAGCCTTGAAAGGTTACTGGAAGTGTCTGTAATCTAACTTTGTGTCCCTTTGTTGTCTGATCTTGGGGAAGTATCCCTTAAATCATGTCACCTCCCCCACCAATCTAACACCTTCACTAACTACCCCTGTCCAGCAAGTCTGGTCCAAAGGCTACTGCCTCTAGAATTGAATCCCCAACTCCTTGTCCAATCTTACCTTTTCTCCCTGCAGTCATTCATTTGTGCATTCATTCACTCATTTAACACACAGAGGATGAGCAAGTCGTATGTTCTGGACATTCAAACAGGTGCTAAAGAAGTCTGCCAAGGAGGAGAGACAGTCAAGAAGGTAGGAGGTCATAATACAGTATAAGAGGCTTTGTTGAGTTAAGATGAAGGGCTTTGGGTTACAGAAAACTTGGCACCTGGACTAAGTGCTGAAGGAAGAGGACACATGCAGAGACATATGTAGACAACAGAAGTTGTAGGACTTGAAGTCCTGGTGGGCTATGGGGAGGAGTGTGATGCTCAGATTTCAATCTCAGGCCGTTAGGTTCCATTAGTACTCTGGTTTAAATGTGTCCCCCATATTTCATGTGTTAGAAACTCAGTCTCCAAATTTATATGTTGATTGGAGATGGGGCCTTTCAGAGATAATTAGGATTAGATAAGGTCTTCGGGATGGGGGTCCATGATGAGACTGGTGTATTAAAAAAAAAAAAAAAACCAGGAAGAGAAACTTGATCACATATGCATGCTCTTGTCCTCTCTCCACATGATGCCTTCTGCCATGTTATGACACATCAAGAAGGTCCTTACAAGATGCAGCCTCAGAACCTTGGTCTTCTCAGCCTCCAGAAACATGAGGCAAACAAAACTCTTCTTTTATGAAATGTCCAGTCTGTGATATTCTGTTACAGCAACAAAAAACCAGACTAAGACAATACTAAGAGAGGAATCATGGAGAAGAAATTTGTTTGGCAGGTGGGGAAATGAGCTTCTTCAGGGACATGCTGACCAACAGGAGCTTGTGGAGAGCCAGGAGCAGGTGCCCTGTGGGAGGTTGCTTATGGGAATCTGCAGCACAGGTGAAAGGTTCAGGCTGGAGAGAGAGACAAGGGAGTGGTTGGCTGAAAGGCGGACATTGAAGCTTTGGGTATGAACAAGACATTGTGAGAAGATGGGTCCCTGATGAAGAGCCCTGGGGAACACCGTCAGTTAAGGGGTCCTATGAAAAAGACAAGACTGTAGAGAGAAAATAAACTCATGTATGGGGCCTGGGCACTGAAAATTCAAACCTGTGCTTTCTTCAGTGGGGACAATCAAATAGCAGGACTGAGAAGGTTGTCAGTCTATCATGTGGGGAGCTGGAGATAACAAGACATAATGAGCTGAGAAGGGTCAGCTTCATAAAAGCAGGGAGGAGATTTGAGATGAAAATGGCAATGACTCTCAACATGCTCCTTCCTCTTTACTGTGTAATAAAGAATTTGGCTGGCTTCTGTCACCAGTTCCTGAGAGGTGGCCTTTAAATCTTTGGAATTTCCCAAGTGATAAGAGTGTCTTTGTTTTGTGGTGGATCTCTTAGACCACACCTGATATGCCAATGAGGTGACTTAGAATGGAGACTGAGCATGTCAGAAGAACCAGCCATGTTATTAGGGAACAGGAGCCTTCAGCCACGTGATATCAGCCCAACCTCTAGCCCAGCCTAATAGAGGGCGCTTAGAGTTTGAGTCTCATGGGCAATGATTCAATCAATCCTGCTTACGTAATGAAGCTCCAATAAAATCTCTGGACATTGCAGCTTGGGTGAGTTTCCTTGGCTGGTAATACTCTGTGTATTGTCACACATTGATATGTTAAAGCGTCCTGACTCCACAGTGAGAAAAAACAGAAGCTTCATGTTTGGGACCTCCCAGAACTCACCCGATGTCTTCTTTCTCCTTATGGCTGATTCTGATTTGTTTGCTTTATAATAAAACTGTAATCACAAAGAGACCGCTTTCCTGCATTCTGTCAATCATTCTAGTGAATTGACGGAGTAGTAAGAACCCCCAAATTTGTAACCAGTTGGTCAGAAGTTCTGGTGGCCTTGGGATCCCTGAAGTTGCGATTGATGTCTAAAGTGAGAATAGTTTTGTGGAGAACTGAGCCTTAACTTGTGAGGTTTGACTCAACTCTGGGTATCTGGTGCCAAAAGTTCTCAAAAGTTATTGTGTGCCAAGGGTAGGCACTAATATTGATGAGTTATTTCTTTGGGCTAAGTACCTCACATGCAGTTTCTCACTTCATCCCAGATACAAAGCTATGAGGGAAGTGCTAAGTATTATCATCCACATGTTACAGACGAAGAAACAGTTCTCAAAGTTAGGGATCCTGGCCAAGATTATGCATCTAGGAAGTAAGGGAGCCAGAACTGAGCCCAACCAACCAAAACCCATGCTCTTGACCACTCTATTAAACTTCTTCCCAACAAGATACTCGTCTTCATACTTGATCTGTGATGTCTAGAAGGGTAGTTAAAATGAGCTTATTCATTAATTTATTCAGCCATATTACTGAACACCCTCTATGTATCATCCATGAATAAAACAATGATCTCTGGTTTCATAGAGCTTATATCCTAGCTAGTGGAATGTAGATCATGGACTTTGGCTTTTACTCTTAATGAGATGCAGGAAAGCTATTGCATGGTTTTAAGCAGAGGAGAGTGGCATGACCTAATTTATACTGTAAAAGAATCACTCTAGCTTCTACACTGAGTAAAGTCTTTTGTGGGCAAGACTAGAGTCAAGGACCCCTGTTAGAAAGCCACTAAAGGCCGGGCATGGTGGCTCACGCCTGTAATCCCAGCACTTTGGGAGGCCGAGGTGGGAGGATCACGAGGTCAGGAGATCGAGACCATCCTGGCTAACGCAGTGAAACCCCGTCTCTACTAAAAATACAAAAAATTAGCCGGGCATGGTGGCAGCACCTGTAGTCCCAGCTACTCGGGAGGCTGAGGCAGGAGAATGGCGGGATCCCGGGAGGTGGAGCTTGCAGTGAGCCGAGATCATGCCATTGCACTCCAGCCTGGGAGACAGAGTGAGACTCCGTCTCAAAAAAACAAAGAAAGCCACGAAAGCCATCAAACCAGAAACAATAGTGGCTTGGGCAAGACTGGGAACACTGGAAGTGGTCAGATTGCAATAATAATAATTATTAATAATAATAATGTTTGTAACGGAACTAACAAGATTAACCAATGAATTTAACTAGGATGTGACAGAAAGAGAGGAATGAAGAATGACTCCAAGATTGGGGATAAGAAACTTGGAGGATGAAGTTGCTATCAGCTAAGATAGGGTAGCTTGTGTGAGAAGCATTTGGGGGCTAGAAGTGGGGGAGAAAAGGTATGATGTTTAGCTTAGATGGTTGAGTTTGAGATGCCTCTCAGACATCCAAGAGGAGATGTCACTTACACAATTTTCCATTCTATGCTCATTTGTTTATTTACTTGAGAGTGTAGACTTTGGTATCAAACCATGTGGAGAAAATTCCATATTCAGTCCCAACCAGATATGTCATCTTAGGGAAGTCAGTGTATCCCTCTGGGCTTTAATTAATTTCCTCATCTGCTGATTGTGTTAATAATTATACCTCATGTTATTGTTATGAGGACCCAGTGAAATAAGTCACTGAAGCACTTAGGACAGCCCCTAGAATCACATGTAAACACTCAGCAAGTGTTAGCCATTTTGTTGCTCTTTGGAAAGTCTCCACTAGTGGACTTTAAGCTCCATGGGAGCAGAGATCTCATCTGACTTGTAAGCACTCAATAGTTGCTGGATGAATAAATTGTTGCACAAGATTGGGCCAACTCAAACCAGTTCCAAAACATTGCAAGAGGTTTTTATTATTCCCTCAGGTTTGATAATTCACTAAAATAACTGACAGAACTCAGGAAAGCACTATCTTTGTGATTACAGTTTTATTTTTATTTATTTATTTATTTATTTTATTTTTTATTTTTTTTGAGATGGAGTCTCGCTCTGTCGCCCAGGCTGGAGTACAGTGGCCGGATCTCAGCTCACTGCAAGCTCCGCCTCCCGTGTTCACGCCATTCTCCTGCCTCAGCCTCCCGAGTAGCTGGGACTACAAGCACCCGCCACCACGCCCGGCTAGTTTTTTGTATTTTTTTAAGTAGAGACGAGGTTTCACCGGGTTAGCCAGGATGGTCTCGATCTCCTGACCTCGTGATCCACCCGTCTCGGCCTCCCAAAGTGCTGGGATTACAGGCTTGAGCCACAGAATCAGCCATAGAGAGAGAGACACAGAGTTCTGGGAGGGTCCCAAATATGAAGCTTCCATGTCTTCTCCCTGTGAAGTCAGGACTCTTTAGATCAGTGTGTGACAATACACAGAGTACTGCCAGCCAAGGAAACTCACCCAAGCTGCCATGTCCAGAGTTTTTATTGGAGTTTCATTATGTAAGCATGATCGATTAAATCATTGGCCATGAGACTCCAACTCTAGATGCCTTCTTATAGGCTGGGCTAGAGGTTGGGCTGATATCGTTTGGCCCTCATTCTCTAATCACATGGCTGGTCTTTCTGACATGCTCAGTCTCCATTCTAAGTTATCTCATTAACATAAGCTCAGGTGTGGTCTGAGGAACCCACCACAAAAAACAAAGACACTTCTATCACTTGGGAAATTCCAGTGTTTTAGAGGCCACCTCCCAGGAACTGGTGACAGAAGCCAGACAAATTATTTATTATACAACAAATTTGCAGTGCACCCAAATGGACTGGTCTTTCAATTTTCTCTAACTGTTCCTATTTAGATTCACGGTCTACTGTTCTGGAAGCCATCTCAGTACTCTTGGGAAAGTCAGGACTTTGGCATTCAGTCACGAATCAACAATGTGACATTTGATACCAGATAGTATTTTCATGAAGCATTGTGCCTCTTACATTTTATCTTATTTTGTGTGTCATTATCTGTGACACACTTTAATGGTGAAACAATGGCTGTATAAAATTCAGCCAAGCTCATTTTGAAAAAAAAAAACAGGCCATTGGAATCAGCGATTCACATCTGATTTGGAGTTTTTGTTAGATTAGCTTTCCTCTAGAAACAGCAATCTGATTTAGTCATTTGGACTCAATACTTTGCAGCCACAAAACATAAGGTATCATCTGGCAGAAATGTCTTATTTTACAGATGAAACTGATGCCTAGAAAAGGAAACTTCCAACGTCATACCATGAGTTGAGGAAGCACCAGAACCCTTCACAGGCTCAGAAACTCAGGGTAAAATAAAATGAGATCAGATGGCCCAGAAAGTATTAATAGAAAGATTTGCCTCTGCTTCTCATTGCCAGGAACGGGGAGGAGGTGCTCTCACACCCGTGTTTTCCATTAATTTTAAAGTCGACAAGTAATACGTGAATATTCCCAGAAATATTTTTATACTACACATAAAGCTGATGTCTCCTCTGGCCACCACACTTAAACTCACTTTTCTTTCTTTCTTTCTTTCTTTTTTTTTTTTTTTTTTTTTTTTTTTTGGTGACAGAGTCTAGCTCTGTCGCCTAGGCTGGAATACAGTGGCGTGATCTCGGGTCACTGCAACCTCCGCCTCCTGGGTTCAAGTGATTCTCCTGCTTCAGCCTCCTAAGTAGCTGGGATTACAGGCAAGTGCCACAATGCTCAACTAATGTTTAGTAGAGATGGGTTTTCACCATGTTAGCCAGGATGGTCTCGATCTCCTGACCTCGTGATCCACCCGCCTCAGCCTCTCAAAGTGCTGGGAATACAGGCGTGAGCCACCGTGCCCGGCCCCACTTTTCTTTGTGTCTCCCCATGAGTATTCACTGTCATCAATTTAGTGTGTCTCCTTCCCAAAGCTTCCCTCTATCATTACAAACATATGCGTGATTACCTATAAAAGTATGTTAGTATTGTTTAGTGTAACCTTTTTATACAAATAGTACCATATTCTTTGTATTATTTTGCAAGTTGTTTTTTGACCCTCAGCTGTATAACTTCAGAGTTCTTGCTGTATGAGTGCATGTAGATCTATCTCGTTCTTTTTAATTGGTATATCATCGTTATTCATGTGAGCCTATCATGATGTATTTATATGTTCCTTTATTGAAGGACATTTAGGTAATTCCAAATTTTTTCTATTACCACCAATACCATTTACAAAACTCTCCCGTTTGCTTCCTGGTGTGCACGTGAGATAACTTCTCTGAGGAAGACGGGAAGGAGAACTGCCATAGGGTGTGCACATTTTTAGCTTTCTAGATGCTGTCAAATTTGTTCTCTAGAAAATTGTTGGAAACAACACCCCCACCCATGGTTTACCCACTTCCCCACACCCTCACCAACACTGAACAGTATCAAACTCCCATTTGTAGGAAAAAGGGTTGCCTTGATTTATACTTTCCCAGCTGCTAGGGAGTCTGAGCATTTTTTATGATGCTCAAATGTGTCTCCTTGTATGTAAACTGCTTGTTAATATCCTTTGCACATTTTTCCACTGGGCTATTTGACTTTTCTCCCAACATTATTTTAAAGGAAATTAAAGCACTTAAGCCCTGCAGAAATTTGAAGTGAATCATAGCTCAAAAATCTCATGCTGCATGAAAGAATGATTTGAAATGTTATTTTTAAAGGGTGGGGTGCTGAGTCTTGATGGAGAAATGTGGATGACAGGCAGATCCAAAATGAAAGAGGCGTCATGGAAACTGGATGCAGGAACTGGAGGGTGTGAGAGCCTTGAGTAAAACTTGTAAATCCCTCTGCTGATAACCACAAGCTGGTGCTAAGGCACACAGAACATGGACGTGCTCTGCTGGTAGAGACCCCTGTCCATAAAACAATGAAAAATATTCTATTAATAACTATTATATTGATTACACGTTGAAATGATAACCTGCTGGATATATTAGGTTAAATCAAATGTACATTTGCTAAAATTAATTTTACCTGTTTCATGTTACCTTTTTTTAAAATTAATTAGTTATTTATTTATTTATTTATTTATTTTGAGACGAAGTTTCACTCTTGTCACCCAGGCTGGAGTGCAGTGGCACCACCTTAGCTCAGTGTAACCTTCGCCTCCTGGGTTCAAGCGATTCTCCTGCCGCAGCCTCCTGAGTAGCTGGGATTACAAGTGCCCACCACCATACCCGGCTAGTTTTGTGTATTTTTAGTAGAGATGGGGTTTTACCATGTTGGCCAGGCTGGTCATGATCTCCTGACCTCAGGTGATCCACCCGCCTCAGCCTCCCAAAGTACAGGGATTACAGGGATGAGCCACCGCACCCGGCCTCATTTTACCTTTTAATGTGGCGCCAAAAACACTTGAAATGATCTATGTGGTTCGTGTTGTGCTTCTGTCACCTGGTAGTGGTCTAGGAGACAGGGACCACTAAGCTCCCCATCCCAGCACTTCGATAAGAAATACCATGTGTGCTCAGGATGGCATGCAGAGGAGTCAAACTCAGGCATTTCTTTTTATGTGGAAACTCAAATACTAACAAGGGTGACAAGCCAGGACCTCACTCTGCCTCTCATCCCTCATGGAGGGTTGTCAGCTCTTCCCAAGTTCATCAAAAAGTAGTTTATGTTAGACCTGGAGACAAGACGTTTACCTCCAGACCTCCTCCATTCTCAGGACATTTATTTGTCAGACTTTAGGTACAGCAGAGCTGGAGCTTCACCTCCCTCCTCATCGGGGGCCCTGAGGATTCCTCATGATTGGTCTTGCTATTATGCTTTCATCACCCAGATCACTGGGTTTTATTTGTCAAGCACAATTGCTCTGGACTCCACCAGTTTACCAATGAGGATTCCTGCAAAGGGGGGAAAAAAACTCAAAATGGCTTACATTTTTTACAAAGGTCGGGGGAGGAGGGATCTTTATTGGCTCTGGGATTAGTGTTCTAGGGCTGCCATAAAAATTTACCCTCTTACACTTCCAGAGGCCAGAAGTGCAAAATCAAGGTGTCGGCAGGGTCATGCTCCCTCCAAAGGCTCTCAAGAAGCATCCATTCAGTGCCTCTTCTAGCACCTGGTGGACCCAGGCACTCCCTGGCTTGGGAGGGCTTCACTCCAGTCTCTGGCTCCATCAACACATGACCTTCTTCTCTATCTCTGTGTGCCTGTCTCTGTCTCTTATTAGGACGGAATAATGGCCTTCCTACCCTCTAACTGGATTTAGGGCCCATCTTTTCCAGTGTGATCTCATCTTGATCCCTACCTTAATTATGTCTGGAAAAAAAAATCAAAACTATTTCCAAATAAGATAATATTCTGAGGCTCCAGGTGAACATGAATTTTTTGAAAGAGGTCACTCTTCAACCCACTACATTTCTGTTTTCTGAAAAGTCCAGGGGTAAACCACTCAGGAACCAGGCCTCACCTCCTCTGTACCTGTTCAGCTCTGCTCCCCTCCAGGAATCACTGTCATTTGCAGGCTCCACATAGTGGCAAGAAGGTGACAGCAGCCCCAGACTTACATCTCCCCTGGTTCAAGTCTAGCAGGAAAGAGAACCTTCTTAAAAGATGAAAAGTGAAGCAGGCGGGGAGGGAGTGATTCACCGAAGCCATAGGAATGTGATGTGCTGATTGGCTCTGCTCAGGCCTGAGCGTGAGCTGCCCCCAGAGCATTGCGTTCCGAGACAGAAGGAGAGGGTACCTCCTAGATAGCAGGAGCCATAGTTACATGAAGTGGGGATGCCTGGTGAGGAGGCAGCCATTAAAAATCCAGCACAACAAGGTTGAGTAGAAAATCTCCACTGAGTCCTTCTTTTTGTCTTTCTTTCCATATGGTAGGAGCATTTACTAAGGACCAGGTACTTGGTAGAGTGCAAAACTAAATGTGACAAGGGGCCCTGCCCCTGAGGTGTCGTGCAGTCCAACGGCAGTCAGGCTTATTAACAATCTCAGCGCGGCACCATGAGGACCAAGGTAAAAGAGAAGACGGGGCTGTGGGAAGTAAGAGGAAGGACAGAGTGTTCTTCACGGAGCTCGGAAGACTTCTCAAGAAAAGTGGTGTCTGCGCTGAGTCTAGAGAATGGGAAAGGACATGGAGGAAAAAGCATGAAGGTTTTGGCTGCCCAGGGAACTGTGGCAGCCCTGTGTGGCTGCAACCCAGGGCACAGTGACGGGGAGTCAGGCTGGTGGGGAAAAAGAGACAAGGGCATTAGGCAGGGGCATGACAGCTCTGGTGCTTAGAAAAATCACTCTGGAAGGGTTTGTGGGAGGATCTATGGGGAAGTCTAAGGGAGGCAGGGAGACCAACAAGGAAGTGGTTAGAGACAAATGTAATAGTGCCTTAACCAAGGTAGGAATGGTAGCGATGGGTAAGATAAAGTGGATTTAAGGTTATTGTCGGAGTGGAAATGGTTAGACTTTGTGATTGATTAGATAGGAGAGGGAGGGGCGAGGGACAAAAAGGAGTTTCAAATGGGAACAGTTTTCAGTTTGGGACACTAAGTGTCTCAGCTTGGGAACATGAGGAGGCACACTGGCTTTGGGGTGAAGACAGAAAAGTTAGTTTTGAACATACAGAGTTCAAGACACCCATGAAGCACGCAGGTGGGGGTGTTTCCAGGCAGTGAGAAAGGTCACTGTGGGCAGAGAGAATTAGAGGTGTCAGGTGTTAGCTGGGGCTATGATGTGAGAGTAGGGAAGACAGTGGAGAACAGATGAGGCAAACCCTACAGAATACCATGCATCTCAGGGCAAGAGAGTCAGTAAAAACTCCCAGGACCGTGACGCTGCAGTGAGTGTGGGTAGAGTCAGTGCCACAGTCACTGCTCCTAGGATGAGAAGAGGCTTTCCAAAGCACAGGTCCTGAGACTCCAGCCTGGGAGGGCAATCATGGATATTTTGCTACTTGGCCCATTCATTTCAATCAGATCAAGAAAGGAGGGTTAACAAACACAACCACCCCAAGGCGATGAAAGACAAGACACTCCAGGTGGGGCTGCCCAGCAGTGATCTCTTAGCTCCTGCAGCTTCTAGTGGCAGAGGGGACAAGGAGGGTGCTCTCCACTGAGAAACCAAGAAGTGTCTGTGCTGGGGTGCACACACACAAAAATGTGGGGCCTTGGGCCAGCAGAGCTGATGGATCTGGCCTCTCCTTCAGCACTGGAGGCCACAGCGGCCCCCTAACCTTACTTAGCAAGCCTGACAGCACCTCTCATCTCCTCACCTGGGCTGCCAAGGCTTCAGGAGAGGGAAAGGCAAAATAGCGCTCCCCTCCACCCACAGGCTCTGGGGGGCTCCTGAGGGGCTCTGGCCTGACTCAGGCCCAGCAGGCCATCTCTGCTTCTGCTCCCCACCCCACAGCCCTTGGCGGACCCCCGTGGCTCTGCCCCCTCTAACTGCTGTCTTCTTTGGGCTCCAGTTCCAAGCTGGACCCCAGCCCTTAGAGGACCACCAGCCTCTCCTCACCTCCTTAACTTGTGTTTAGACCCAAATATACTATTATTTTCTGATTAAAAATTACTATGCATATAAAAAAATTATACTTGTACCTCATAAATGTATACCAGTAAAAGACCAGCTTGGGCAACATGATGATGATGTCTCTACAAAAGTTAAACTTTAGCCAGGAGTGGTGATGCATACCAGTAGTCCTAACTACTTGGAGGATGAAGTGGAAGGATCACTCGAGCCCGCGAGTTTGAGGCTGTAGTGAGCTTCCAGCCTGGGCAACAGGCTGTCTCTGTAAATATGTAAATAAATAAAAATAAAAGCAATGCTATGATAATTGCAGGATATTTGAAAAATATAAATAGTAAAAAAACTTTATCTTTAATTTACAACCATCCCCAAGAAATGACTGATTATAAAGAACAAACACACAGGCTACTTTCAAAATAAGGGAGTTTTACCAAAAGGCCACGAATCAGAAAATTTGTCAGGAACCAAGAGAGCTCTTAGTTCTCATTCCTCTTTTGAGATCTGCTTCTGGATATTTGGAGCCAATTCTCTCTGAACTCTCCAGTCCAAAGCTGCACTTAGTTAATTACCTTCACCCATTTAGGCCCTCTCAGGCCTAAACTGATTTTTCTGACTTTGCCCCAAAGCCACTCTGCCTCCCATTTCCCAGGCTCAGCCTGGGGGACAGCCCATCTTTTTCATCTCTGACTCCATTTGTAGTCCCTTGGCTACAAACTGAATGTTGTGTCCCTCTAAAATTTCTATGTTGTTAAGTCCTAATCCCCAGTTGATAGTATTTGGAGGTGAGTCCTTTGGGAGGTGATAGGTCAGGAGGGTGGAGCCCTCAGGCATGGAATTAGTGCCCTTATTTTAAAAAGACAAGAGAAACATAATCTCTCTCTCTCCACCATATGAAGATATAGCATCTGGCAACCAGAAAGAGTGCCCTCACCAGGAACCAAATCACATGGCAACTTTGTTTTGGACTTCTCAGCCTCTAGAAGTGTGAGAAATAAATGCATGTTATGTGATCCACCCAGTCGCTGGCATTTATGTTATAGTAGCCTGGACTGACTAAAATGCTCTCTGAATACAGGATATTTTAGAAAGTCAGGGAAGAAAGGCAGGGAAGTTTCCATATCAAGAGACAATTTTCTCAACACACAATTATGGTCAAATCTGAATTCCCAAAAATATGTTTCTTTTTAAATCAAAAATATTTATTGGGCATCTGTAATATGCCAGGCATCATAGTAAGGGAGATAAAAAATTAAATACAACCACTCCTATTCAGCACAGTACTGGACGTTTTACCCAGAGTATTCAGGCAAGAGAAAGAAATAAAAGGCATCCAAACAGGAAAAAGAAGAAGTCAAGCCATCTATCTTCATGGATGATATGATTCTATAACTAAAAAACCTTAAAGACTTCACCAAAAGGTTCCTGAAACTCATAAATGACTTCAGTAAAGTTTCTGGATACAAAATAAATGTATGAAAATCAGTAGTATTTCTGTACACCAATACTGTTCAAGCTTAGAACCAAATCAAGAACATAATCCCATTTACAATAGCCACAAAAAGATAAAATAAAATATCTAGAAATACATCTAACCAAGGTAGTGAAAGATCTCTATAAGGAGGACTACAAAACACTGCCAAAAGAAATCACAGATGACACAAACAAATGGAAAAACATTTTATGTTCATGATTGGAAGAATCAATATTGTTAAAATCATCATACTGCCCAAAGCAATCTACAGATTCAATGCTATTCCTGTCAAACTACCAAAGTAATCTTTCACATCATTTCAGAAAAAACTTTTCTATAATTTATATGGAACCAAAAAAGGAGCCCAAATAGCCAAAGCAATCCAAAGCTAAAAGAACAAAGCTGGAGGCATCACATTACCCAAGTTTGAGCTATACTGTAAGGCTATAGTGACCAAAACAGCATGGTACTGGTACAAAAACAGACATATAAACCAATGGAACAGCATAGAGAACCCAGAAATAAAGCTGCACACCTATAGCCATCTGATCTTCAACAAAGTTGACAAAAATAAGCAATGGGGGAAAAAAACTCCTTATTCAATAAATTGTGCTGGGACAGGTGGCTAGCCATATGGAGAAGAATGAAACTCACAACCTTTCACCAGATGCAAATTTTCACCATGTGCAAAAACTAACTCAAGATGGATTAAATAGTTAAATGTAAGACCACAAACCATAACAATATTAGGAGATAAACTAGGAAACACCATTCCGGACTTTGGCCTTGGGAAAGAATTTATGGCTAAGTCCTCAATAGCAATTGCAACAAAAACAAAAATTGACAAGCAGGACCTAATTAAACTAAAGAGCTCCTGCACAGCAAAAGAAACTATCAACAGAGTAAACTGACAACCTACAGAATGGGAAAACTATTTGCAAATTATGCATCCAACAAAGCACTGATATCCAGAATCTATAAGGAATTTAAACAATTGAACAACTAAAAACAAATAACCCCATTTAAAAATGGGCAAAAGACATGAACAGACATTTCTCAAAAGAAGACATACAAGCTGTCAACAAACACATGAAAAAAATGTTCCACATCACTAATCATCAAAGAAAGATAAATCAAAATCACAATGAGATCACCTCACACCCGTCAGAATGGCTATTATTGAAAAGTCAAAAACAACATTTGTTGGTGAGGCTGTGGAGAAAAGGGAGCACTTATCCACTGTTGGTAGGAATGCAATTTAGCTTAACCACCATGGAAAGAAGTTTGGAGATAAAAGAACTTAAAATAGAACTACCATTGGACCCAGAAATCCCACTGCTAGGTATATATGCAAAATAAAACAAGTTGTTCTACCAAAAAGACATATGCACTCATGTTCATCACAGCACTATTCACAAGAGCAAAGATGTGGAATCAACCCAGGTGGCCATCAGTGGTGGGTTGGATAAAGAAAATGTGATACAAACATACCACAGAATACTAAGCAGCCAAAAAAAAAAAAAATCATGTCCTTTGTAGCAACATGGATGAAGCTGGAGGCTGTAATCCTAAGTAAATTAATGAAGGAAAAGAAAACCAAATACCATATTTTCTCACCTATAAGTACGAGCTAAACACTGGGTACTCATGGACATAAAGATGGCAACAATAAATACTGGGGACTATTAGAGGGGAGAGGGAGAAGGGGTGAAAAGCTGTTGGGTACCATGCTCAGCACCTGGGTGATGAGATCATTTGTACCCTAAACCTCAGCATCAGGCAATATAGCCATGTAACAAACCTGCACATGTACCCCTGAACCCGAAAGAAAAGTTGGAAAAAGAAAAAAAAAGAATTAAATACACAATTACATAAAACACAGTCTCTGCATTAGAGGTATATTCATGATTGAATGGAGAAAATACACATAAGTAACTATAAGGCATTGTAAAGTTTTATAATCTTTAATAATAAGGTAAATTTTCCTTATTTCTTATTGGTTGCAGTGTCTTTTGAAAATGGTTAAGTGGATACTTTTCAAATTTGAAGAGTATATTTAATATATAGGCTACATAGCAAGGCTCAAAATTCAATTTGAGATTATAAACAGGTCACCTGCCTGGGCTACTAAAACCTGAGGGTTTTATTCGACTTAGTTCCACAAAATTACCACTCAGCTTCCAAAACACCACCCTCTTGGTTCTTCTTTTACCTCAGTGTATACTCTTCCATGGTCTCCTGCACTGATGTGTCCTCATGTCCTCAACCCTGAGATACCAGAGGGGCCTAGGGCTCAGTGTTGGTTCTCTTCTCTTCTCTGGCTATGCTTCTTGGGAGGATTTATCAGTCCCTTGGATTGAAATGCCATCTTTATGCTGGTAACTCTCTGATAAACATCCCCAACTGGAGCCCACCTCCAGACCCATGATGAACTCAACAGCTCTATGTGAATGCCCATTAGCCTCTCAGACTTAACTTTTAGTAGCTGTTTCCAAGCATCCAATCTCCCCTTCTTCCATTAGTATAGACCCTCTGGGTTTTAGCTATGAATATGGCTACTTAGCTAGAGCCTGTATTTACTTCCTTGCTACATGTGGCCATGTGAGTTTTGGCCGATGGGACATGAGAAGTGGCATCTGCCACATTCAGGTCTTGCCTTTAAAGAAAAGACATATCCCCTTCATTTCTCCTTCTCTCTTTCCTGTAGAAGTGAGGGTGGAGCTCCACCTTCCATTGGAGGACATGATGGAAGCTCTTTTAAGGATAGAAGAGCAACAAAATAGGAGATCGAGTCCCCAGCACAGTAGCCACTGAACCATCCTTGCATAGCTTTATTCTCAGAATTGTTGTATGAGAGGGGGAGAAAATTCTGATTTAATCCACTGGTCGTTCCTGTTACACAGCCAGACCCGTACTGCAAGTCACAAAATGCCTAAACGCAAATTCTTATCCACCCCCAGCCCCAAAACCTGCTCTTCCTACAGTCTCTCTCATCTCAGTAAATGTAAAACAATTTTTCCAGTTGTCAGGCCCTAAATTTTTGACATCCTGGACCCCTCTCTTTCTCTCAATCCCAGATCCAATGTATCAGAAAGTTCCATTGGCTTGACTTTCAAACATGGGCTAGACATTTTTGGAGATCTTGAGGAATTCTTGTTGCTTCTTGTTAGTACAATAATGGTATGGAGGTAATGAGATGGCCTCTTTTAAAGACACTTATTAACATATTTACAGATGAAATCATTAGATGTCTTGAATTTGCTTTAAAATAATACAGAAGCAGGGTGGGTAGCAAGGAAACAAGATGATCCTGAGTTGATTATTGTGGAAGCCGAGTGATGGTTACTCAGTTTCATTTTACTATTCTCTTTGCTTTTATGCTTTAAATTTTCCGTAATAGTTTTTAAAAATATTTACAGTATCCCAGCATGTCCTACCACTATGATCCTGATCCAGGTGCTCATCCTCTCTACAACCCTTCCCTAACGGGTCTCCCTGCTTCCACTCTTCCCGCAGTACTTATGCTCAGCACAGTGCTGGAGCAAAACTTTCAAAGACTCAGGCCTCTCCTTTGCTTTAATCCTCCAGGGGCTCCAGTCTCAGAGGAAAAGCCGGTCAAGTTCTTGCTGTGGCCCACGAAGCCTGTGCCCATCAGATCACCTCTTACCTCTCTGTGCGTACCTTCTCTTGACTTCCCCTCACTCATCCCTTCAGGGACTGGCTTCCTTTGCTGTTTCCAAACATACCAGGTGGAATCCCGCATCAAGGCCTTTGCACTTTCTCCTTCTTCCTAGAATGCCCTTCCTCCAATAGCCTCCTGGCTCACTCCCTCACCTCCTTCAGGCTTCTGCTCAAATGTTACCTCCTCAATGAGGTCTTCCCCAACCACCGATCTGAACCAGGAGTCCCATGCATGTTCTCCTTACTCTGCTTTCTTCTTTTCTCCATCACACTTCTGCTCAGCTGACATGCTACATCGTTGACTTCTGTATTTGTTTGTGGTCAGACTTCTTCATTTCTGATCCTCCTATACCAGTAACAATGCCTAGAATCTCTGTGCCTCTTGTTAAATAGCTGTTGAATGTGTGACCAGGTGAATAGCGCAAGGAAAGATATAAATGTTGTCTCGTTGTTCTGCTGGGACAGAAAGTGAGGTGGAGGAAGCGACCAAGTGCCTGCTACTTTGGGACCCATCAGGGAAGAGCTCTCAAAGTTGGAACCAGATGTCTAAAGCAGCTGATGGCACTACAAATGCATCAGAAGCCAGGGAGGGCACTCATCTGAGGGAAGGCGGCTGCCACCAAGAGGGTAGCAATGAGATACAAAAGCCTACGATGGCAGGAAAAGCTTAGTGGTTTACATGCTTCTTAAACTCATGCATAGGTTTTTAAATCAGGATCAATGACGGTATCAATTCCGAGAGTTCACAGGTTCAAAAGGTGTCGCAGGCCCTGCACCTTCATCAGATTCTTAATAGCACATTTGATAAACTAAGCAGAGCTTCAATGACACACTAAGAATCCTAGAACCATACATAGTGCATGTATATTTGCCAGGCCACAAGTCAGATGGGCAAAATCGAATTTTCTTTACTTTTCTAGAATTGAACTAGAGCTCTCTCTTAAAATTCCAACTGAAAGCTTAAACTAGTCACCACTGGGAAAATTCAAGTAAATTCTGACTTAAATTCAGTCAAACATCTAAGAAGGAAAGAAAAGAAAAAACAGAGGCAAGGTCACATATTAGTTTCTTATTGCTGCCATTACAAATTTCCACACTGTTGTTCCTTAACACAGTACCAGTTTATTAACTTACGGCTCTGGACATCAGAAGTACAACGTAAGTCTCACTGGGCTAAAATCCAGGGGCAGGTAGCTGCATTTCGTCTGGAAGTTCTAGGGGAGAAACAGTTCCCTTGACTTTTCTGCTTCTAGAGGCCACCCGCATTCCTTGGCTTATGGTCCCTTCCTTCATCTTCAAAGCTAGCAATATCACATCTCTTTGACCTTTCTTATGTTGCAACAAATCTCTCTGAAAAGTCTCAGCTGGAAATGCATCTTTAATTTTAAGGACATATATGATTAGATTTGGTCTTCCCAGATAATCCAGGATAATCTCCCAATTTCAGTGTCTGTAATCTCTATCACATCTGCAAAGTCACTGTGCCATGTAAAGTAACATACAGGTTCTGGGGATTATGGCATAGACATCTTGGAAGGAGGCATTATTCTGCTTATCACAGGAAGTGATAAAAGGAGTAATTCAGGAGTTTTTTACAGGATTGGAATATATAAAAATAACCTTAAATTCGTTCATTCATTGAATGCAGACTTAGCACTCACTTTGTGCCAGGCCTACCCCATGTCCAGGCATAGAGCAGTAAAGGTGTCAGCTAGCACCTGCCTTCTTGAAGCTTATATTACAGAGAGAAAGGCCATGAACAGGAGAACAAGTAGAAATACTAGGCAAAAGTGGGCAATACTGAGGGTTAGAAAGGAAATGTTGAAGGGTGTGTGGAATACTTTGAGTAGAGAATGTAGAAAGGCCTCACAGAGGCAATGACAGGGAGGATAGGAAAGGAGCAGCTATTTGAAGGAGGAGCAGCTATTTGAAGGTAGAGCACCCTGGTCAGAAGAAAAATCAAGTGCAAAAGCTCTGAGATAGGTCTAAACTTAGGATTTTCAAGGAACCAAACAAAAGACCAGTGTGATTGGTAATATAATGAGCCAAGAGGGGAGACGTGATAAAGGAAGTAAGAACGGTGGACAGAAGCCAGTTTTGCAAGGCCTGGCTGGCCATGAGAATTTTGTTACTGGTATGCTGGAGGATTTTGTGAAAGGGGGTGACATGATCTGATTTACCATTTTTAAAGGTCACTTTGTCCATCAATTGTTGAATAGACAAACAATATGCGGTACGTTCATAAAATAAGCTATCATCCAGCCATAACAAGGAATGAAGTATCGATTGTGAAAGTCCACAGGTCCGAAAGGAATTGCAGATCCTGCACCTTCATCAGATTTTTAATAGCACAGTTGATAAAACTAAGCATAGTTTATCAGCTGCACTTTCATCAACCCTGGAGGTTCCCTTTCTCTAGATGTCCAATCAAAGGGACTTAAGAGCTGGGTCACCGCACACGGGTGTGAGTAGAAGGATCATACTCAATACAAGAGGATTAGGTGAAAGGTCCACACGCTCCATGATGATGCCATCCCCCAACCCCTTTAAATCCTCTTCCCCCACTCAGCTGTGAGAAAGGCCCACAGCCAGCCTTATCCCTACACACCCACCCACACCCACCTGAGGCAGGAGATCACAGAAGTCCTCTCTGGAACTCTGTATGAATAAGGCTTCCATTACAATAAGGCTGGGTCATAGCCCCAACTCTCACTGGCTTACAATCACAGACATTTATTTTTCATACTTGTGAGCCTGCAGGTTGGCTGGGGTTCAGTTTAGCTCATCTAGGCTCATGGAGGCTCCAGACTGAAGGCTGGGTTAAGGTCTTCTTCATGAATCTCCCCATTTGGGGCCAGTGGCTACTTGTCTCATGTTCTTATGCTGGATAACAAAGGACAAAAGGGCACACTAAAGGACACCCACAAAAACATTTAAAAGCTCAGCTCTACATTCCAAAAGCCAAAGCAAGTCATGTGGCCAAACACAGCTCCAAACGGCAGGGAAGTGCACCTCTCCCAGATTCATGGCAAAGGCAGGGAGAAAATAAAATTATATGGACAAATAATGCAACGCACCACATAGCCCAGAGAAAAGACACATGAACACGGGCAACTGAGCCCCTCCGGTGAAACGGCCCGGTCACATTACCCTGCAGCAAAACGTCTGGCCTCAAGACCCCTTCATATTTTTATTTTTTATTTTTATTTTATTTATTTATTTTTTGAGATGGAGTTTAACTCTTGGTGCCCAGGCTGGAGTGCAGTGGCATGAACTCGGCTCACCACAACCTCCGCCTCTTGGGTTCGAGTGATTCTCCTGCCTCAGTCTCCCAGGTAGCCGGGATTACAGGCATCTGCCACCATGCCTGGCTAATTTTTTGTATTTTTTTTAGTATGAGACAAGGTTTCACCATGTTGGTCAGGCTGGTCTTGAACTCCTGACCTCAAGTGATCCACCCACCTCGGCCTCCCAAAGTGCAGGAATTACAGGCGTGAGCCACCGCGCCCGGTCCCCCCTCAATATATTTAAAATGTATTGAAGTCTGCAGAGAGATTTTGTTTACGTGAGTTGTATCCACCAATATTTAGAAACTAAAACCAAACATGTTTAATATTGATTAGTTCACTATAAAATAACAATAGCAAACCCATTATGTGCATAAAAAACATTTTTATTAAAAATAACTTTTATCCAAAACAGAAAAACATTCGTGAAGAGAGTGGCATTGTTTTAAAATTTGCAAGTCTCTTAAGGGTTTGGCTTAATAATAAACCTAAATTGTCCTATTTGCTCCTGCATTCAATAGGTTGTGAGATATTGTTGGGCTGAAACATGTGAGGACTACAGAGCTGTGTAGCTGGAAAAGAGGAATATTTCAATAGTTTTTTCAAACAACTGTAGATATATTTATTTAATACCACATCAAAAGTGCACAAGTAATAGTTTCTTAAAGGTTAGTTGCTGTGTGTTATGTGAAACCTTATCGTTAAACTTTTTATCTTCTGCTGTGTTAAAATCCATTGGCCCTTCTGGTATTTTGAATAAGTTTTTTACCAATAGGTGATTTTGTACTGGCTCACAGAATCATGCAGATTTTCCAACATGTTAACACATTTGATTCTATAACATCAAATGTCAGTCATTATTATTACTGCTGATCTCATCAGAAAAGCTTAAGTATTCATAAGATAACAATCTCACTCTGACAAACACAATTTTCAAAATTTTAATTGCTGTTTTAAAGCTTGAATTTTATCATTGGTGGAAAATACTGTCAGTCATTTTTTTTTCAAGTGATAAGCTAACTTCACTCATTTTCAAGATAATGTCTGCCAAATACCTAAGTCTGAATAGTCTTCCAGTTATTCTTAAAAAAAAACAAAACAAAACTGGAGTTCCAAGAAAAAAAGTAGCTAATTCCACTTGCCAATTTAGCACAAGAGTGTTTTTCCTTGAGTTAACGGTCATAGTTCACCTGCAGCAATAGTGCTTTATATATATTTTGCATTGTTGCAGAATATTAAGAAGATATTTACTCAAGGGTCAAGATTTAATAAAACCAATATATTTTCTGCTTCATGAAGAACATTCCCAAGTGAAACTGGCATTTTGTTTTTATTTTCAACATGTGGCAATAAAGAATTCAAAAACATTAGTAAAGCATGGTGCCTTGATTTGTACCAGTAGTTTTAGCCATTGTATTACTCCAGGTTCTCCAGAGAAACAGAACCAATGGGACACACACATACATGATATTTATTATAAAAAGTTGACTTATTATGGAAACCAACAAGTCCAAAATGGAGCCAATGGTGAGTTCCAGTCTGAAGGCAGTCTGCTGTAGAATCAAGAAGAGCTGCTGTTGCAGTTGAAGCCCAAAGGTAGTCTGCCAAAAAATTCTCTCTCTTGCTTAGGGGAAGTTAGTCTTTTTGTTCTATTCAGCCCTTCAACTGATTGGATGAGGCCCACCCACGTTATGGAGAGCAATCTGCATTACTCAAAGTCCACTAATTTAGGCCAGCAAAATGTCAGAGTAGGAAGCCCAAAATCCTTGTTTCCTTTATAGACACCAAATCAACAAAAATACATAAACCAATTCCCTTTGTGAGAAATCTCAAAAACAGTTAAGAGCTTTCTGCACCTCCAGCAAGCACAAAACCAGTTGCATCAGAACTGTAGAAAAATTCATAGCACCCATCTGCCTAAGCTCTTCTCTCCAGCTCAGCATGCCATGACTGGGGGAAACTCCCAGCTCCTGGCTTCTTCCTGGAGAAAGAGTTGAAGTGTGTGTCCAACATTCCGTCCATTTGGGAGGCTGAGACTGATCTATTTCTCACCTGTTTGGGAGTGCTGACAGAGCCTGGCATACTCTAGGTGTCTGGGGGCCAATAAAAACAAAAGAGAGCTAGCAATATAATAGACATAGCCAGAGGACCAGCAGTATAACAGACACAGCCTTGGTGACCTCTTCCTTGGGAGTTGGAGGGAGGGGAGAATAACTTAGCATGCATCCACTAGTACAGTTTTGGTGGGGGTAGGGTGGTGGTGGAGGCTTCTGAAAAAAAAAAAAACTGGTTTTTATCTTGCACAACTCAAAGCACTGACAGGATCTGACATGCGCTAGAAGCCTGGGAAGTTCTGAGGAAAATAACCAGGAGGCTGAAAAGAGATCCAGAGAACCTGCAATACTACAAACAGACGCCAGGGAAAGCAAGATATTATGAGTGCTAAAAAAAGAAAACAGTAAATCTCTCTAATTGGTAATTTACATGCACAAGTCCAGAGAAGACGTCTCCACAGAAAATGTTTGAGACACTTCAGAACGTCACACCAGGCTGCTTGGTAAAGACATTTCTCTTTACAAAGCCAGTTACTAAAGACTGGAAGGTGTGTCTGTTTTTTTCAAATGCATAAATCCCAACACAAAGTTACAAGGTATACAAAGAAACAAAGAAGCATGGCCCAAAAGAAAAGAAAAAAAAAAGTAAATCTTTAGAAACTGACCCTAAAGAAAAGAGATATGTGGCCAGGCACGGTGGCTCACACCTATAATCCCAGTACTTTGGGATGCCAAGGTGGGTAGACTACCTGAAGTGAGGAGTTTGAGACCAGCCTGGCCAACACGGTGATACCCCACCTCTACTAAAACTACAAAAAATCAGCTGGGCGTGGTGGTGTGAGCCTGTAATTCCAGCTACTTGGAAGGCTGAGACAGGAGAATTGCTTGAACCCAGGAGGCAGAGGGTTGCAGTGAGCCAAGATCATGCCACTGTACTCCAGCCTGGATGACAGAGTGAGTGAGACTCCATCTCAAAAAAACAAAAAAAAGAAAAAAGAAAAAAAAAAAAAAGGAAAGAGGTATGTGAATTACCTGAAAAATAATTCAAAATAACCATCATAAAGATACTCAGTGAGCTCAGGAAAATGATTCATGAACAAAATAGAAAATCAAGAAAGACAGAAAATATAAAAAAGAATTATATATTTTGGAACTAAATAATAAAATAACTGAACTAAAAAATTCACTAAAGGATTCAATGTCAGAATTGATCACGCAAAAAAAGAAAAAAGCAAACTCAAAGACAGGTCATTTGAAATTATCCAATCAGAAGAACAAAAAGAAAAAAGAATGAAGAAAGCCTAAGGGAATTATGGAACACCATTAAAAATATATACATTATGAATGTTCCAGAACAAGCAGAATAGAGAGAGAAAGAAAGGGGCAGAAAGTTTATTCTAAGAAATAATGGCTGAAAACTTCCTAAGTCTGGGGGAAGTAAATGAACATCAGATTTAAGAAACCCAACGGATTCCAAATGATGAATCAAAAAGTCTATCACCCAAACACATTATAACCAAATGTTCAAAAGTCAGAGACAAAGAGAAAATTATGAAAGCAGTAAAAGAAAAGTGACATGCCACATAAAAGAGAGTCTGTGTAAAACTATCAGCAAATTTCTCAGCAGAGACCTTGTAATTCAGAAGTGTGTGGGATGATATAGTGAAAGTGCCAAAAGGAAAAAAATCCTGTCCAGCTTGAATATTGTATCCAGCAAAACTTTTCTTCAAAAATGAAGGAGGGTCGGGCGCAGTAGCTCATGCCTGTAATCCCAGCACTTTGGGAGGCCAAGGTGGGCAGATCATGACGTCAGGAGATCGAGACCACCCTGGCTAACACAGTGAAACCCCATCTCTACTAAAAAATACAAAAACAAATTAGCTGGGCATGGTGGCGGGTGCCTGTAGTCCCAGCTACTTGGGAGGCTGAGGCAGGAGAATGGTGTGAACCTGGGAGGCGGAGAATGCAGTGAGCCAAGATTGCCCATTGGACTCCAGCCTGGGTGATAGAGCGTGACTCCGTCTCAAAAAAAAAAAGAAGGAGAAATACTTTTCCAGGTAAACAAAAGCTGAAAGAGTGCCTCACCATTATACCTGCCTTACAAGAAACAGTAAAGAATATTCATCAAGTTGAAATTCAAGGCCATATGTAGAAAGCTGAAACTGGATCCCTTCCTTACACCTTATACAAAAATCAATTCAAGATGGATTAAAGACTTAAATGTTAGATCTAAAACCATAAAAACCCTAGAAGAAAACCTAGGCAATACCATTCAGGACATAGGCATGGGCAAGGACTTCATGTCTAAAACACCAAAAGTAATGGCAACAAAAGCCAAATGGGATCTAATTAAACTGAAAGAGCTTCTGCATAGCAAAAGAAGCTATCATCAGAGTGAACAGGCAACCTACAGAATGAGAGAAAATTTTTGCAATCTACTCATCTGACAAAGGGCTAATATCCAGAATCTACAAAGAACTTAAACAAATTTACAAGAAAAAATCAAACAACCCCATCAAAAAGTGGGCAAAGGATGTGAACAGACACTTCTCAAAAGAAGACATTTATGCAGCCAACAGACACATGAAAAAATGCTCATCATCACTGGCCATCAGAGAAATGCAAATCAAAACCACAATGAGATACCATCTCACCCCAGTTAGAATGGCGATCATTAAAAAGTCAGGAAACAACAGGTGCTGGAGAGGATGTGGAGAAATAGGAACACTTTACACTGTTGGTGAGAGTGTAAACTAGTTCAACCATTGTGGAAGTCAGTGTGGCGATTCCTCAAGGATCTAGAACTAGAAATACCATTTGACCCAGCTATCCCATTACTAGGTATATACCCAAAGGATTATAAATCATGTTGCTATAAAGACACATATATACGTATGTTTATTGCGGCACTATTCACAATAGCAAAGACTTGGCACCAACCCAAATGTCCATCAATGGTAGACTGAATTAAGAAAATGTGGCACATATACATCATGGAATACTATGCAGCCATAAACAAGGATGAGTTCATGTCCTTTGTAGGGACATGGATGAAGCTGGAAACCATCATTCTGAGCAAACTGTTGCAAGGACAGAAAACCAAACACCGCACGTTCTTGCTCATAGGTGGGAATTGAACAATGAGAACATTTGGACACAGGAAGGGGAACATCACACACTGGGGTCTGTCATGGGATCGGGGGAGGGAGGAGGGATAGCATTAGGAGATATACCTGATGTAAATGACGAGTTAATGAGTGCAGCACACCAACATGGCACATGTATACATATGTAACAAACCTGCACATTGTGCACATGTACCCTAGAACTTAAAAGTATAATAATAAAAAAAAGAAATGAAAAAAAAAGAAATTCAAGGATACTAGACAGCAACATTCTAGAATGGCCGATTATCAAAAACAAAAACAAACCAGAAAATGACAAATGTTGGTTAAAATATGGAGAAATTAGAATTGTTGTGCACTGTTGTTGGGAATGTAAAATGGTACAGTCGCTGTGGAAAATAGTATGGAGTTTCCTCAAAAAATTAAAAATAGAACTACCATATGATCCGTCAGTCCCACTTCTGGGCATATATACAACATAACTGAAAACAGGGCCTCTTGTTTGTATTCCCCTGTTCTTCGTAGCATTATTTACAATAGCCAAGAGGTGGAAGTAACCTAAATGTTCATTAATGGATAAATGTATAAAGAATATGTGTGTGTGTATACGTGTGTGTGTGTGTGTGTGTATACGTGTGTGTGTGTGTATACGTGTGTGTGTGTGTGTATACGTGTGTGTGTGTGTATACGTGTGTGTGTGTATACGTGTGTGTGTGTGTATACGTGTGTGTGTGTGTGTGTGTATACGTGTGTGTGTGTATACGTGTGTGTGTGTGTATACGTGTGTGTGTGTGTGCATGCACACAGTAGGGTAAGATTCACCCTTAAGAAAGAAAGAAATTCTGTCATATGCTACAACATGAATGAAACTTAACGAGATTATGCTTAATGAAATACATTCATCACAGTAAGATAAATGCTACCTGATTCCACTTTTATGAAGTTATTTATTTATTTATTTATTTATTTTATTTTATTTTATTTTATTTTTTTTTTTTGAGACGGAGTCTCACGCTGTCGCCCAGGCTGGAGTGCAGTGGCGCGATCTCGGCTCACTGCAAGCTCCGCCTCCCAGGTTCCCGCCATTCTCCTGCCTCAGCCTCCTGAGTAGCTGGGACTACAGGCGCCCGCCACCGCGCCCGGCTAATTTTTTGTATTTTTAGTAGAGACGGGGTTTCACTGTGGTCTCGATCTCCTGACCTTGTGATCCGCCCGCCTCGGCCTCCCAAAGTGCTGGGATTACAGGCTTGAGCCACCGCGCCCGGCCTATGAAGTAATTTAATGTAGTCAAATTCATAGAAGCAGAGAGTAAAATGGTGGTTGCCAGGGTTAGGGTGGGGGAAATAGGAGTTGCTATTTAATAGATATAGTTTCAGTCACTGGAGGTGAAAAAGTCCTAGAGATCTGCTATACAGCAATGTACATACAGTTAGCAATATTATACGGTACACTTCAAAATTTGTTGAGAGTAGATTTCATACTATGTATATTTTGCTACAATTTTTTAAAGTCCACAGATTTAAACCTTAATCTAAAGCACCCTCACGGAAACATTCGCAATAATTTTTGACCAAATTCCTGAGCACCCTGTGCCAATTTGACACATGAAATTATCCATCATATCCATCACTGCTTTTGCATAATCACTATAATTTTCAACCCAGTACAAAGGGAAGATAACATCTCAATATTATTATGAAGACAGTTTTGACGCCATAGACCCCTGAAAGGATCCCAGTGATTCTCAGGGTTTCACAGACCACACTTTGAGAACAGCTGCCCTATGGTGAAACCTGCCATTCAACTCAAAAACACAAATCTTCATTCAGCTTTTTAGCACATTCTCTTCCATAGAAATGGTCTGCCAAGCATGTGCAGACATTTGATGAAAACCTATACTGTGAAGGAAATTAAACAAAAACTAGAAGGAAAAGAAGAAGGAGGAGGAGAAAAGAAAGAAAAAAGAAGGGGAGGAAAGGGGCAAGAAGAAGGAGAAGAAAAAAAGGAGGAGACAAAGAAGAAACTCATAACAAACAGACACGATGCAAGGAATAGAAAAGACATTAAAACTATGAAGGATATATTTAATGTTCTAGGAGATATGAAAAGATGGTGTATCCATGAAATAAGAAGGGATGACAATGTAGAGATAGAAAATTAAGAAAAATTAACCTTTAAAATTAAAAATGTAATAGAAGAAATTTTAAAAATTCACTAGATGATTGAAGGATAAATTTGAAGAAATCCCTTAGAATGAAAAGAGAAATAGGTCAAAAATTAGAAATAAAGTAAATAAAAATTAGAGAATTAGTCTAGGAAGTCCAACATCCAAATAACTATAATTAGAGAAAACAGGAGCAGAGAAAATGGAGGAGAGAGGATATTATTAAAGAGATCACTCAAATTTCCCATGATTAAAGGAAATTTGAGTGATCTCTTTAACAATATCTATATAAGAGTCTATGTTCCATACTTAAAGAGCCCAGCAGTGTCCAAAAAAAGAATGTTTCAAAAAGCAATGCTTCTAATAGCTCACAGAGTTGGGAAGCGGGGCAAAGGAAATAGATCTCACTAAAATAATCAGATCTGAAAATGGCATTAGCTTACTTACCACCAACATTGGAAACTGGTGAATGGATGAAAGTCTTCAAATTTTGAAGGAAAAAAAGTATTTTCTTTCAAACATAAACTAAACTAGTTAAGATATATCACAAGGTGCCGGTGGCTCATGCCTGTAATCCCAGCACTTTGGGAGGCCCAGGTGGGCGGATCACGACGTCAGGAGATCGAGACCATCCTGGCTAAAACGGTGAAACTCTGTCTCTACTAAAAATACAAAAAATGTAGCCGGGCACTGTGGTGGCAGGCTGCTGTCGTACCAGCTACTCAGGAGGCTGAGGCAGGAGAACGGTGTGAACCTGGGAGGCGGAGCTCGCAGTGAGCCGAGATCGCGCCACTGCACTCCAGCCTGGGCTACATAGTGAGACTTTGTCTCAAAAAAAAAAAAAAAAAAAAAAAAAAAAAAAGATAAATCACAAGGTGTGAAGAATAATACAATGGAAAACCGAGTATCTCCCAACTCAAAAAATAAAACATTACCAAGAGAGTTGAAACCCTCTGAATATATTTTCCATGTCCTATCCTTCTCCCCACCTCCTAGAAGCAAATATTGCCATCATTGTCATTAACTGTATCTGATGCCTCAAATTTCCTTATACTTCACTACATATCCATGTATTCCTAAGCAATATTATTTTGCACTTTAAAATATAGAATGATACACATATTAATGTATACAAATTATAATACGTACAATATATGGAATCGTCCCCTTAGAATTTTGTTTGTAAGGTTTATCCATGTTAATAAGTGTTGCCCTGGTTCATTATCACTGTTGTATGATGCTTCATGTTTAGCATAATTGGATGGTTGGTTTGCATGGATATAGCATCACTTATTTATGTAGTCTCTTACTTATGGATATAAAGTTTGTTTCCAATCTTTTGATATCAAAAAATATATAAATAAGATGTCAACTTGGATGTTTCTGTTGAGGCACCAGGGAATGATAACCTTCAGATACCAAAGCAAGGGCCATACACAGATTTTACAATGGAAGAAATCAGCTTCATGACTCTCGAGCCCTTTAGTCACTTTGAGACCACAGAAGCAGTGAAAACATCTCATTTCCTATGGCATAGCATCCTGTATGGGTTATTTTACTGCTCACTCCCCATCTTTTATAGTGCTATTTTCTAAACTTATTTCTGAGTGTAGTCTCAACTAAACTTGTATAATACTAAAATAATGAGAACTCCCTATTTAAGCAACAACTAAAATCTACTGGGCTATCCACTTGATTAACTTATAAAGTGTTAAAGGAAATATTTTACATGAGTAATCACTTATCAAGTTTTATTATGTCATAATTTGTAAAAAATAAATTATAAAAGAAATTAGGGATACATTGATATGAGAATTTGTCATATCTGAGGTTCAAAACTGCAATGAAAGTGGTCTGAAGACATAATGTGTTTATTTAAATGTGGCCTCTTTGTGTCAAATGTGAAAACATAAACATTTTCTTGTAAAAGCTGGAGGAAGAAAGAGGCTTTTTGGAGGAGATTTTGTTTGAAGAGTGATGTTGTGATGATGTCTGTGTCACTATCCCCTTAAGTGGCAGAAGGAGGATGCCTGTCTCTCACCTCAAGCTTTATGAGAGATCTCAAAAGAGTCCTTTGTGATCTCTGCAGTTTAGAACTACTGTCTGCCTCTGGCTCAAGAAATGCTGGGGCAGACAAGACAGATGCATAGAAGAATGAATGGATGTTAGGTGGTTGCCTGGATGGGTGGATGGCTGGCTGGATGGATGGATGGGTGGGTGGGTGGTGGATGAATGGGTAGGTGAATAAATACATGGGTAGGTGAGTGGATGGATAGATGGGTGAGTGTGTGGATGGATGGATGGATGGATGGATGGATGGATGGATGGATGGATGAACGGATGGACGGATGGATGAATGGATGGATGGGTAGATGGATGGATGGATGGATGGATGGATGGATGAATGGGTAGATGGATGGTTGGATGGATGGACGGGTGGATGGATGGATGGATGGATGGATGGATGGATGAATGGATGAATGGGTAGATGGATGGTTGGATGGATGGACGGGTGGATGGGTGGATGGATGGATGGATGGATGGATGAATGGATGAATGGGTAGATGGATGGTTGGATGGATGGACGGGTGGATGGGTGGATGGACAGATGGATGGATGGATGGATGGATGAATGAATGGATGGATGGGTAGATGGATGGTTGGATGGATGGACGGGTGGATGCATGGATGGATGCATGGATGGATACATGGATGGATGCATGGATGGATGCATGGACGAGTAAGGAGAGTGATTGCTGCACTGGATCATCCTGGCCTCTTCTGCGTAGGGGCAGAGGATGTATGAATGTTTCTCATGTTCTCATGAACCAAAGGTGGCTCTTGAGACAAAGAGGTGGTCTGCAATCATTTTGAATTTTGCCCAAGGAGACCCTTGGAAGATATGGCAGCTGGAGGAACCAAATGCACCCCCTACCCCCAATCCCTTCCCTCCCCCAGACCACCACCAAATGGAGGGTTGGCCTGGAGGATGGAAAAGTATTATGTTTGGGTGAAGGTTGAAAAATTGCGTATGTATTAGACTAAACATTGTAATTTCTGCACTATGACTCTCTTCTCTGATTTAAAGTAACAGTAGTATTCTCTAGTCTCTAAGAATAACCAGAAAAGCCATGAGCTTGCCCAAGCTTTTATCTAGGGCCAATAAATTTTAAAGAGACAATGTTAGACAAAATAAAAAGTACTTTATACTTGCATTCTATGAGTCATATTTACCGCCTTGCTTACACAGTAAGTTATGCATACTTTTATACAGGTGTTCTCACATATATGTAAAAATTTGTCTCTAGGGTTTATGCTTGGGAGTGGAAGTGCTGGATAAAAGAAAATGCTCTTTTTAATCTTGCTACACAATGCCAAACTATTTTTTTTCTTAAGAAAAGTAATTTTTCACTTGAGATTCTGTACGCAGCCAGATTGTCTATTGAGTATAAAGATAGGATAAAAATAAACCAACATCTCAAAAAGTGATCTTTCCTTGTACCCTTTAGCAGGTAAACACCATAAATATTGTATTATAGACTGACTGATGTCCTCCTAAAATTCATGTTGAAGCTTAACCCCTAATGTGACTATATTTGGAGACAGGGCCTTCGAGGAGGTAATTAAGGCTAAATGAGGACATATGGGTAGATTCCTAATCTAATAGGACTGGTGTCCTTATAAAAAGAGGAAAAGACAGCAGAGCTCTGTGTTTTTCTCCACTCACCCAGAGAAGAGTCCATGCAAGGACACAGAAAGAAGGTGTCATCTCCAAGCCAAGGAAAGAGGTCTCACCATAAGCCAAACCTGCTGGCACATTGATCTTGGACTTCCAGCCTCTAGAATTGTGAAAAAAATAAATGTATATTGTTTAAATCAAACAGTTGGTGTTTGACTGTTTCACGGCCTGAGCGAACTAACACACAAGGGAATTAACTAAAAAGAGACAAAGATATAAGATCCAGGAAACGGCTAATCCAGCAAAGGAGATACCTGACAGGAATTCTGTGGATAATGACAATGATGGATCTGCTGCATCCTGAAGAGCAGAGCTCAGAGTCCACAAGGTTTTCTCCAGGGAGTGTCATGCAGAACTGGTAGTTCAACAGACATGTTTGACCATGTGGAAATATGAGCTATTAAAAGATACAGAGACCCTAAGAAAATTAAGGAAATAAAAATAGCAATAATAAAGCAAGTAATAACTCTAAAAAAGTTATACAAAGATAGGAATAGACTTCTATTCCAAATTTGTCTTAGCAGTATGTGATATATACTATAGTCACAATAATATAAACATTGAAAGTGAATTTAACCAAACATTGTGACAGAACTATTTTGGGGTGTTGAAGGAAATGGGAGTATATAAGAGCTAAAATCTTGACATATCATAATAGAAAGTCAAGAAAAAAATGGTTAAAATTGGAGAATCAAGAGGTAGCTGGATAAACATGTTTTATAAAATGTTTTCAAAAGGAGAAGAAACAGCTTTAAAGATGAAAGTAATTGCCTCTGAGAAAAAGATTCATGTAGAGCAAGGTTGCTGATTAATATTGTCTTTTAGCAATATTTCTCTTTTAAAAGGCAATAATAGTTGCATAAATTTATTTGGAAAAATATTAAAATTTAACTTAAAAAAAATCTAGAGGTGCCTCCCATTAGAATCTTTACAATGTGTCCTGTTTAATAAACATGGTTTTTATCAAATCTAAGGTGGGATAAAGGTTGAGGTTGGAAGAGTTACAGGAAGGAAGAGGGTGTCGTGGGAGATTCAGAAAATAGTGTTTCAGAGGAAATGACCAGCACGCTGGGCCTTGGACGTGGTCAGAACGTGAAAAGCAAGGGAGGCCATGAGGCCTATCCCTGTCCTGGGTGGAACATAAGGCTTGTATCAGCTCAGACTGGCATTGACAGCCACACTGGGGAGCTGCCCCTTTATCCTGGAGGTGACAGACCCATCCAGGGATCTTTGAACAGGGAGGCAAGGTGGAAAAATATATGAAAAGTACATTGGAGTGGTAAAGGTTCTAGAGTCAGAGAGCATGGCTTTACACATCAGCTTCACTACCTACTTGCTGTGTGATTTTGGATGTGTAATGCAACCTCTCTGAGCCTCTGTTTTCTCATCTTCAAAATGAGGAAAGGAAAAGCACCTCTTGCACAGGATTGCTATGAGTATTGAATGTAATTGTCTATGTAATGTGAGTGTTATAGTACCTGGCACCAAATAATGATGAACGTTAATTGTGACAGAAATGATGAAGACAGTGATGGTGATGTTTAAGGAAAATCCTTTGGTAGACATACTGTAGCCCATACTTCTGTAAACAAAGAGACTAGTTTGAAAACTCCAACTGTGTGCGCAGATCTGGAGACCCTGGAGCTGAAACCCAGTTCTGGGAATCAGGGAAGCAAGAGTTACTGTCAGAAACTTGGATGACCAACTCAAGGAAGCAAGAGGACCACTTGTGCCTCCTCAGGCTGTTCCTTAGAGTGCACCAGACTGAAAGCCAGCAGGGCAGGAAACCAAATCCACAAGTGCGGAGACCTTGAGGTGGAAAAGCAAAGAAGTGAACAGTCTGAGGGTGACGGTGACAGGAATAGCGGTATCTCTTCTTAGTTATTTTGTACCTAGAGAGAAGATTTCTGAAGCCAAACGAATGAAAACCCAAAGGGTCTTTGCTACCATGTTGATAAGTTAATTAAAAGAAAAAAAAAAAAGGACTATTCTTGCTCGGGTGGTATGAGTGGGGTGAGAGGAGTGGATAAAGGCCCTGGTCCTCTTAAGTCATCCCAAGTAGCAACTGCCTATTGAGATTGCATCTGAGGCCAACCTGGGCCTCTCCATCACCTGGTAAATGGGATGACTCCTGTTTTAGAAACTTATGTATTACGTAACTAAGCTTCATGTGAATGCACCATCTAAGGAAGCAGAGAATCAGCTCTAAAACTAAATAGCCAGCTTGAGCAGCAACAGCCAATCAAGGGCTAGAGCCTGACTTTTTCTTTTTAAATTGACAGCCTCATCCATATTCCTAAAAACAGAAAAAAACAAACCAATAAAAACCACTCACATGGCCACTGAAACTAACAATGAGGGGCGCATTTGCTGTCAGGGCAACCTCCCTTCTCCAAACACCTAACAAGACCAGGGAGGGGAGAGTCTGATGTGGGCATTTGTCTGACTGCAATTTGGCAAGAACTGAACTAATTAATTGCAGAAGCAATTAAATGAGTGTTTTCATACGAAGAACACAACTTGCTTTTAACTTTTTCTGAGTCCTTTGGGACACCTCAGGAGAGGGATTTGAGGTTTCCTGGTCCTGTTACTTATGCTTTGTTAGAAGTAACTTTGTTAGAAGTTATTCCCTCTTGTCGCATGAAATCTGAACACATCAAACAAAGTGGCCTGGCCCTCAGGTTCAGATCTGTCTCTTTATTTGTTCTTAGAAGACAGCATTGCAAAATCTCCCTGTAACTACTGGGGCGTATGTTTCTCTTTGGAATATGTTTTTCACAGCCGATTACATAAAGGACACTGCTTTCCAAAATGCATGAGGCCTGGGAGCTGCCTGAGAGCTCTCTAGAAGGAAGTGGTATTTAGCACCCATTACTCAAGAATGGCTGTCACCAGCCAAATATCCCTGCCTAATATAGGTTAACGAAACTGGTTTCCCTGGCTTTCACAGGAATGCTTGATTTTTCCAACAATGTCAAGAAAAGTTAGTTTCATATAGTCCCGGATTATGAATTCAGCCACTCCCAAAAAGAGTGTTAGAGTAAAATTCTTTCATTGATTTAAATTTGTCTTTTGCGACCGGGCGCGGTGGCTCATGCCTGTAATCCCAGCACTTTGGGAGGACGAGGCAGGCGGATCACCTGAGGTCGGGAGTTTGAGACCAGCCTGACCAACATGGAGAAACCCCGTCTCTACTAAAAATACATAACTAGCCGAGCACGATGGCACATGCCTGTAATCCCAGCTACTAGGGAGGCTGAGGCAAGAGAATCGCTTGAACCCTGGAGGCAGAGGTTGCGGTGAGCCGAGATCGCGCCATTGCACTCTAGCCTGGGCAACAAGAGTGAAACTCCATCTCAAAAAAAAGAAGATTGTCTTCTGTTAAGACAGTAAATATAACCACAATAATGACAATAATCATAGTTACCATTTATTCAGTGCCTATAATGTGCCAGCTACATTACAACTGCCTTGAGTTGCAAGATAACCCTGCAATATGGGTGCTATTCTCCCCGTTTTACACACAAGAAAACAGACACTCGTGGGGAGGCCTGGCTGGCCCAGTGTTACACAGCTAAGCAGAAGTGAGCATGGGATTTAACCCCACACCCTGAAAATTCATTCACCCCACTATGGCAATGGGTGGTATATACGCCCCTTAACCACAGTTTTGCTTTCAGTAGTTTTGCCCTCTGCAGTTTCAGATATTTATCAGTGGTCAATTACAGTCTGAAAATAGATGAGTACAGTATGATGAGATAGCTTGAGAGCAAAGAGACCACATTCACACACTTTTATGACAGTACATTGTTATAATTATTGTTATTGTTGATCTCTTACTCTACCTGATTTATTAATTAAACTTTATCATAAGCACATATGTATAAGACATATATATCATGTATATAGAAGTATTTAGAGAAATTTTTATATAGTACTATATATATAGGGTTTCTTACTACTATGATTTGAATATGTCCAAGAAATTTATGTCAAAATGTAATTACCATGGCTGGGCATGGTAGCTCATACCTCCAGTCCCAGTGCTTTAGGAGGCTGAGGCAGGAGGATTTCTGGAGGTCAGGAGTTCCTGGCCAACCTGGGCAATATAGTAAGACCCCCTCTCTACAAAAAAAACATAAAAATTAGCCAGGCATGGTGCCACATGCCTGTAGTCCTAGCAGCTCAGGAGGCTGAGGTAGGAGGCTCACTTGAGCCCCAGGAATTTGGGGCTGCAGTGAGCTATGATCATACCCCTGCAGTCCAGCCTGGGTAAAAGAGCAAGACCCTGTCTTTTGAAAAGATTAAAATTAAAATTAAATTAGAAAACAATAAATAAAATAATTTCAAAAAGAAATTAAATTGCCAACATTACAGCATTAAGAGGAGGGGTCTTAAAGAAGTGATTAGAAAGAAAAACAGTTGGGCCAGGCGTGGTGGCTTACACCTGTAAACCCAACACTTTGGGAGGCTGAGGTGGGCAGATCACAAGGTCAAGAGACCAAGACCCTCCTGGTCAACATGGTGAAACCCATCTCTACTAAAAATGCAAAAATTAGCTGGGTGTGGTGATGCACACCTGTAGTCCTGGCTGCTTGGGAGGCTGAGGCAGGAGAATCGCTTGAACCTGGGAGGTGGAAGTTGCAGTGACGTGAGATTGCACCATTGTACTCCAGCCGGGCAAGAGAGCAAGGTTCTATCTCAGAGAGATAGAAAAAAAAAACAGCTGGAAAGAAGCCAGGTGTAGTGGCTCATGCCTATAATCCCAACACTTAGTGAGACAGAGGTGAGAGGACAAGTTAAGCGCAGAAGTTGGAGACCTATCTGGGCAACATAGCGAGATCTTGTTCTCCACAAAAAGGGAAAAACTGAGAAGCGATTAGATCATGACAATGGATCCCTCATAAATAGATTGCCATTATCTCAGGAGCAGGTGAGTTATCCAAGGACTTGAGTCCTCTGTCTCTGTCTCCTGCACTTACTTGCCATATGATGCTTCCTGCTATGACGTGATCTTTGCCAGATGCCTGCACCATGCTTTTGGACTTCCCACCCTCCAGAACCATGGGCCAAATAAATTTCTGTTCTTTATAAATTCTCCAGTCTGTGTTATTCTAGTAACAGAAAATGAACAAAGACAGGCACCATCCAAGGTTTCAAGCATCCATTAGGGGTCTTGGAATGTATCCACTGCAGATAAGGGGAAACTACTGTATCTCCAGTTATTTCTTCCGAACTAGACACGTGCTGAAAGTTGAAAGGAATTCCTGGTTTCCATCCAAGCTCACCATGGACCTGGGTGTTGTCCTTTTATCTCTGGGCTTCAGAGCCTGGGTTTTTACACAGGTAATCAAGTTAAAATGAGGTCTTTAGGGTGGGCCCTAATCCAGTATGATTGGTGTCTTTATAGGAAGACAGCACAGCCATGTGAAGACACAGATGCAGGAGGGAGGATGTCATGAGGGCAGAAATTGGAGTTATGTAACTGCTGGCCAAAGATTGCCAAAAATTACCAACAAACCATCAGAAGCTAGAAGAGGCAAGTAAAGATTACCCTACAGATTCCAGAGGATGTGTGGCCACACCAACAGCTTGATTTCAGACTTCTGGTTTCCAGAACTCTGAGACAATTAGTTTCTGTTGTTTAAGCTGCCCAGTTTGTTGTACTTTGTTACAGTGCTCTAGGAAACTAATACACATGCCAATTTTGTTTTTTAATTTTTTAAATAAGTATTTACTCCATACCTTCTGCATTTTTACAGCTAAAGTATAACAATGAATTATTTGTATATAAAAATGTATAATCGGGGGCTGGGCACAGTGGCTCATGCCTGTAATCCCAGCACTTTGGGAGGTCGAGGCAGGCATATCAACTGAGGTTGGGAGTTCAAGACCAGCCTGACCAACATGGAGAACACCTGTGTCTACTACAAATACAAAAATTAGCCGGGCATGGTGGTGGGCGCCTGTAATCCCAGCTACTCAGGAGGCTGAGGCAGGAGAATCACTTGAACCCGGGAGGCAGAGGTTGTGGTGAGGACCAAGATCATGCCATTGCACTCTAGCCTGGGTAACAAGCGTGAAACTCCATCTCAAGAAAAAAAGAAAAAAAAAAATATATATATACACACACACACATACACACACACTCGTGTAGATGATTATTTAAAAATTTGAATAATACATATGTTAATCAGGGCTTTCTAGAGCAGCAAAATCAATAGGATGGATGGATTGATAACTGGATGATAGATATCAGGTGATTTATTATGGGAATTAGCTCATGTGATTACAGAGGCCAAGGAATCTCGCGTATTATTCCGTTCTCACACTGCTGTAAAAAACTGCCCAAGACTGGGTAATTTATAAAGGAAAGAGGTTTAGCTGACTCACAGTGCCACATGGCTGGGAGGCCTCAGGAAACTTACGGTCCCGGTGGAAGGGGAAGCAGACACGTCCTTCTCATGACTGCAGGATAGAGAAGTGCCGAACCAAAGGGGGAAAAGCCCCTTATAAAACCATCAGATCGGCCAGGCACAGTCGCTCATGCCTGTAATCCCAGCACTTTGGGAGGCCGAAGCAGGCGGATCATGAGGTAAAGAGATGGAGACCATCCTGGCCAACATGGTGAAACCCCGTCTCTAGTAAAAATACAAAAATTAGCCAGGCATGCCAGCACATGCCTGTAGTCTCAGCTACTTGGGAGGCTGAGGCAGAAAAATCACTTGAACCCGGGAGGCAGAGGTTGCAGTGAGCCAAGATCGCGCCACTGCACTCCAGCCTGGTGACAACAGGATTCTTGTCTCAAAAAAAAAAGAAAAGAAAAGAAAAGAAAAAAATCAGATTTCATGAGAACTCACTCACTATTACAAGAATGGCATGAGGGAAGCACTCCTGTGATTAAATTATCTCCCACCAGGTCCCTCCCATTATATGTGGGGATTATGGGAACTACAATTCAAGGTGAGATTTGGGTGGGGACATAGAACCAAACCATATCATCCCACAAAATGCCATTTGTAAACTGGAGAACCATGAAAACTTGTGGTGTAATTTAGTCTATCTCTAAAGTCCTGGGCACCAGAAAAGCCAATGGTGTAACTCCCAGGCCAATGCCAAAGGCCTGAGAACACAGAAAGGGAGTAGCGGGGGCTGGTGTAAGTCCTGAAGTCCACAGGCTTGAGAACCAGCATCTCCAGTGTCCAAGGGCAGGAGAAGATGGATGTCCCAGCTCAAGGAGAGACACTGAATTTGCCCTTTCTCTGCCTTTTTGTTCTATTTGGGCCCTCAGTGAAATGGGCAATGCCCTCCTACATTGGTGAGGGCAGATCTTCTTTACCAGGTCGACTGATTCAGGTGCTAATTTCTTCCAGAAACATCTTCACAGACACACCCAAAAGTAATGTTTTACCAGCTCATTGGACATCCTTAGCCCACTCAAATTGACACATAAAATTACCAATCACAATACAGAAGTGTATAAAATAAAAATTAATGCCTCCCATAATCTAGCCCCTTGGCAATAACACGTTTGTGTGTTAAATAAATAATTACCTAATTCCTTCCAAACTAAGCATTGTGGACACATTAGTCAACAAAACAGACTTTTTTTTTTTTCTGTGCACACGTAAAACTCTTGTGGTTTTGTTTTTAAAAAATGCATGTGTTGGCTGGGTGTGGTGGCTCATGCCTGTAAACTCAGCACTTTGGGAGGCCAAGGTGGAAGGACTGCTTGAGCTCAAGAGTGCAAGACAAGCCTGGACAACATAGTGAGACCTTGTCTCTATAAAAAAATTTAAAATGAGGTAGGAGGATCCCTTAAGCCTTGGGGATCAAAACTACAATATGCTGTGTTTGCACCACTGCACTCCTGCCTGAGTGACACAGTGAGACCCTGCTTCAATAAAAAAATAAATAAAATAAAAATTTTAAAAATGCCTGGGTTTTTTCTATGAGCATTCATGACTTTTATAATTAAAAAAAAAAAAAAAGAAAAGAAACAAATAAAATTTTAGATGGGAGGAACAAGGAAGAAGCCTTAACGAGATATGCATGCTGCTCTTCCTCCTCCTCGGCCCAGGGGAGGAGAAGGGAAACCTGGTATTTATCTTAAATGAGTGGCCCTCTAGTTTGCAGATATATCCACCCAGAACTGCAGGGTACCTTTAACGATACGGTGACTCTAGGAGCGTGACCTCCTGCAACAAGCAGGCTTAAGGTTGAGTCCCAGCTCTACCCTCTCTTTCCCATACTAACTGGCCTTTCTGTGAAAGGGCCTTGTATCCAAAATGACCCCCAAATTCCAAAGGTGCCGAGAAACCAAAGAATGAGGCAGACCAATCCAGTTTGTTGGCCTGGGGTGATTTATTAAGGGAAACTTACAAGCAGAAGTACGGTCTTGGGCAGCTGAAGGACAGGTAGCTCTCTGCACCGCCACCCCCCAGACCCAAGGTGTATATCTTGGGGCAAAAGTATACGTGCTCTGGAAGGAATGTGTAGGTGGCTGAGAGAACACTGCAGGCGCCACAGCCTGTGATTTCTGCAACAGCACCGAGGGTTGTTTTGGAAGAAACCTACAATGAATAGGTGTCCCACATAAAAAGTGATACATCAACTAGACATTTTGGAGGCATTCCCAGACTCAGGGTTAGTCAGGCAAATGAGCATTTAAAATAAAGTCACTTTTGGACCTATACTTAGCTATGTGGCCGACCTGTTTTTTTCTTTAATTGCCTCCATTTCCTCATCTGTAAAATGGACACACTGGTACCTACCCGTGCCAGACTATCTCCAAGAGCTCCTGACTCCTACTTCCATCTCTTTGTGAGCAAAATGAAGAGGAAATGTAACGTTCCTGGCCTTTGAGGACCAAAGAATTTCACAATCAAAGCCCCACTTCTTCTACATGACTTTTCTGAACTCCTGCTGTTGCCTTCAATAATGAGTTTTATTTGCGCTTAACTCACCTGTGATGGTTGAGACAGTTCTCCCTGCCTTTGAAGGCAACAAAGTCTTCAGAAAAGCGCTTTCATTTGCATCCCCAGGCGTCTCAACATGGTACCATATTTGCCTGGAATAGAAAGGTAGAAAAGGTGATTTTTAAAATTTGACTATAGGTCTATAGGTGCTATAGACACAATGATGAATTTCACAGTATAGTGGAGAGAAGGGGGTTCGCATAAAATAAAAAGACTATAGCACAGAGTGGCAAGGTTCCAATAGGTTCAGTGTGAGTTCCTGGTACAGTGAGTGATGAGCTCTCCCTAGTGAGGGAGGCAAAGGGACTGAGAAAAGTCTCCAGAGAGGGGAATAGACAAAACAGGCCTTGAGGAATCAGTGATAATAGCTAATGCTATGTGAAACCTGCTATAAGCCAAGCCCAGGCTGTCACTGAGCAAATGCTATTTCATCTCATACACCAGCACTCTGAGCTAGGCACTATCTTCCTCTTCACAAGAGTCTCTTATTCCACTTTACCAGGCGCATAATCTCAGGAGTTTGTAAATTTCGGACCAGGCTGAATTGCTTAGGGGTATTAGTTGTGTGTTGCTGCCTGCACAGCAAATGACTACACACTTAGAGCCTAACACAGCACACATTTACTATCTCCCAGTTTCTGTGGGTCAGGAATCTGGGGACAGCTCCTCAGTCCTCCAACTCAGGGTGTCTTACTCAGCTGCAATCAAGGTGTCAGCTAGGACTGGGGTTGTCTCAAGGCTTAACTGGGGTGGACTCACTTTCAGGGTTTCAAGTGGCTATTAGGCTGCAGCCCCTCTTAGTGCCTGGCCAGGCAGGCCCCTCCACAATGCAGCTGGCTTTATCAGAGCACACAATCAAGAGGCCAGGAGACAGTCCCAGTGAGACAGAAGGCAGGGTCTTTTATAACCTAATCTTGGAAATGACATCATCATTTTTGCTGCATTCTATTGGTTAGAAACAAGTCACTGGGTCCTGCCCACACTCAAGGGAAAGGGATTACAGAGTATAAATACCCACAGGTGGAGACCAGTGTAAGAGGTCGTCTGCCACACCTGTGACAATTCAGAAACAACTGAGCTAAGTCAATAGGCAACCATTCTGCCCCTTCTCCAGTTCACTGTATGTGTATACATATATATAGTATATGTAGTGTGTGTATACAAATATATATGTGATGTGTATACACACATATATAGTATATGTGGTGTATTTATACATATATAGTATATGTGGTGTGTGTATACATATATGGTACATATGGTGTGTGTGTATACACATAGTATATGTGATGAGCATGTATGCATATATAGTATGTGTATACATATATAGTATATGTGGTGTATGTATACATATGTGGTGTGTGTATACATACATATGTGATGTGTGTACACATGTATATATGTGGTGTGTGTATACACACATAAATATATATGGTGTGTATACACATATATAATATATGTGGTGTGCATGTGTGCATATATAGTATGTGTATACATATATAGTATATGTGGTGTGTGTATACATAATATATGCTGTGTGTTTATACATACATATGTGATGTGTGTACACATGTATATATGTGGTGTGGGTATACACACATAGTATATATGGTGTGTATACACATATATAATATATGTGGTGTGCATGTGTGCATATATGGTATGTGTATACATATATAGTACCTGTGGTGTGTGTGTATACATACATATGTGGTGTATGTATACATGTTTATATGTGTTGTGTGTGTACACAGAGTATATATGTGTGTAGACATATATAGTATATGTGGTGTGCATGTATGCACATATAGTATAAGTGGTGTGTATGTATACATAAATAGTATTTGTGGTGTGTGTATACATATATAGTATATATGGTGTGTGTGTATACATACATATGTGGTGTGTGTATACATGTATATATGTGGTGTGTGTGTATACATACATAGTATGTGTGTGTATATACACACATATATGTGGTATGTGTATATATATAGTGTATATAGTGCATGTATACATATATACAGTATGTGTAGTGTGTGTATGCATATATAAAGTATATGTGGTGTGTTTATACACATATAAGTACATGTCAGTGTGTGTGTTTATACATATATATGGTATATGTTGTGTGTGTGTGTATGTAACTTTTTTTGAATAATGTAGTTTGAAAAATAACAAATTATTAGCCTGGATCTCAATGGAACGATTATCAGCAGGAATGAGAGATGGTCAGAAGCGTGTTTTGAGATATTACACCATGCATATTGATTGGAACAGATTGCTTTTCTAGGTCAGTTTCCAAAAGGGTAACAGTGCCAGGGACTGAGTGTAAGTGGGTGAAAGCTGAGATGTGAGCGAAATGGGGGCTTGAGGGACTGGGGGGGAGGGAGAAGAGGCCAAGTAAGTCGGGGCTGGAAATTCCTTCCAGACTTAATCATCCCGGGCATCATTAGTAACCAAAGCAAGACTTCAGAACATATGTTTTGTGTTGACAGCGGACCCTTAATTAAAACAGCCCCAGTGAAGAATAGCCTGATTAAAGAAAAGTGGTGCTTAGAGAACAATTTGACTGCCGACTGATAGCAGTTGGCAGAGGGTGGGTGATTCCCTCTCTGCTTCTACTGTGCTCCCAGAGGAGGCGGAGTGCTCCCTGTGAGTCAGGCAATGTGCGATGGGCGCCATTTCCCAGTCTTTGTCTCATTTACACCTCAAAACCCATTCATTTCCATTTTAGAGATGAGAGAACTAAGCCCGAGAGGCGAGGTGATTTGTTGAAGGCTCCAACCCACTAGCCTGGTGACAGCTATGAGCTAAGGGGTCTTCTTTTGTGCAGCTTTCCCTCGCACACAATTTCAGTGGTTCTAATGAATCAGAATGTCTTGTCAGTTATAAAAACCATATGCCTCCTCCACGTAGTCCCTCTTGGAAACCCAGTGATTTTAGGTACTGGGTGTTGCTCAAGGGCACAGCCGGTCTAATATCCACATTTCCTTTATGGTCTGGAAAATCCTGGGACAGGATCGCAATGCTCTGTGCAGTTGTCTGTCTGCATTTCCAGGAAGTGACAGAGATGTAGACGTCGGGGCGAAGAACAAGGAACACCTATCCCGTCAGACAGCTGAAATCATTTTGGGTTTGGATGAAATGAACCACTTCCTGGGAAAATTAGACCTTTTCGGAGGAAATTAGGTTGTCTCAGGAAACGAATTCACTTTAATGTCAGCATGGGGTGGAGGTTTTAGAGGATGGGCAGAGAATCTGATCCTGCTGTGGACACCGCTGAGGCTTCACTTTTGTTGCCCATTCCCCAGAGAAGCACACGCAGTAACAAGACCCATACCCCAACCAGACACCCAACTCTTGCCAGCTATCACTGAGGCTGGCTGCGCTGCAGACTTCCACCCCCAGGAAACTAAGGAGAAAGGACACACATGTGAATGGCTTTTCATAAATGCCTTCTGAAGGATTCTCTTTGTTTATAATAACAACAGCTAGCATGGATTGAGTTCTTACTGTGTGCTGGGCACTTTTCCTGTATTACGGCATTTAATCCTCACAAGAGTTCTCGGAGGTGATGCTATTATATCCTTAAATACCCCGCTTAACCACTTCCCTTTACTGTTCTGTTTAATGAGAAAGACAACGTTTAACTTCAGTAAAACAGGAATTGTTTAACCTAAATGGTAAACTTTCATAGGTAAAGTAAAACCCAGGGTTAGAATTTAATTGACTGACCCATTTGGCTGTCATTTGCTTCCATGAATAGGTGGGACTCTCTGCCGTTCTAGAAACTTCCTCTCTCCTATGGCTACATTCTCCCACTCTGGTCATAGTTGGTGGATCCCATGGTGGTCACCCAACCCCGCTGTGCCAATGGGTCCCTTCCCTGAGGCTTGGTCTTGGGATGAAACCACATGCAAGTCAGTTACCCTCTGGTGGCCGAAAAGGTGGCATTAAAAATCTCAGACCATGTCACCATGTATCTTACCTCAAAAGAGGCAGTCTATAGTAAGAAAAAATAAAGTTGCTTATAGAGAAAAGCCAAGAAACAAGGCAGAAACAGTGTTTCAGAACATGCCGTGTCCTGGTTCTGGTTGTTCCTGAGTCCAGCTGAGCAGCTATCCTTCCTGAGGCCCAGTTCTTCACCCCTTCCTTGGATTTATGTGCCAGTAAAGTTCTCTTTTTACTTAAGAGTTTGAGTTGAGTTTCTTTCTTTTATTTTTTTTTTTCTTTAACTTTAAGTTCTGGGATACATGTGCAGAATGTGCAGGTTTGTTACATAGGTATACATGTGCCATGGTGGTTTGCTGCACCCATCAACCTGTCATCTAGGTTTTAAACCCCGGGTGCATTAGGTGTTTGTCCTAATGCTGTCCCTCTCCTTGCCCCTCACCCCCCGACAGTACCTGGTGTGTGATGTTCCCCTCCCTGTGTCCATGTGTTCTCATTGTTCAACTCCCACTTATGAGTGAGAACATGCAGTGTTTAGTTTTCTGTTCCTTTGTTAGTTTGCTGAGAATGATGGTTTCCAGCTTCATCCGAGTTTGAGCTGAGTTTCTAACACTTGCAACCAAGAGTCCTAACTAATAAATATATAAGGCATTCCCCTGGGGGCCAGATTCAGTTCACTGAAAGACTGGGTGCGGCATAGGATAAGAGAGGTTCAGCGGCACCTCCGTTCCTGTGAGTTCATGCAGGGTCAACTCAAGGTTTAGAACAAAGAGCCAGGGCCACCAGCCTGAGTAGACATCATTATCAGGCATTGCTGTGGCCAGAAAGACAATTGCTATATGCTAGTCAATTCAAGCTGTATTAGAATACCAAAGCTCACAAAGGAGGTCAGTTTCTTCGTCAAGATGCTGAGAAATTCAATGAGAAAATTAAACCATTTTACCTCCAGATTCCTTTATGAAGCTGAATGGGCTAATCAATTTGATTAACAAGGGAGATCCAGCCAAGCAGTGGGGTGACACAGTAGCTGGGAATGCAGGCTTGGGGCAGACGGCCTGCAGCGGAATCCTGGAACCACCCCAGGTTGCTGAGGAGCCTGAACCTGACTCTCCATCTATGAAGTGGGGATAATAATGACCCCTTCTTGACAGTTCCCATAAGGAGTACATGGGATGCCCCACATAGATAGGGCTGCACTGTGTGGGGAGCACTGCACAGACCCTCAAAAATATCCACGGAATGACCCTAATGGATATTTCTGGAAAGAAGGGGGCCCACTCTCAAGAGAAGTTGCAAAGTGCTGCACACCTTGGCCCCCGTGGAAAGTTACAAGCGTATTAATGTATTAAAGGCTCTGAAAAGTTCTGCAGCAGAAACCTTTTCATTTTTTATTAAAACAGTGTTTCCCAAATGTAAACACAGAATCAAGTTTTCTTCTTTTTCCCCCCAACCAACACTTTAATGCTGGTCTAAATATCTAATATCCCGTCTTGAGTTAATTTTGCCCCAGGGCAAAAACAAATAACTTCACCAATAAATCTGCTGTGGAAGGCCTGTATATCCCATCTAGCTTTCAGATGCTATTAGCATAGTTTATTCCTTCTGGGTTGGTGTGACTTACTTGGTGTTCATATTTACAAAACAATGGGCAAATTATATATCTGTCTTGATTCAGTAGGAGAGAATACGCAAGTCACCTTGGTTTGGGGAAATTTCTAAATGAGGCCATCATCCTAGGAATACAAACGAACAATCAAACCAAAAGTGTGTTTTTTATCTGCACGGGTTACTAAAGAGCTGAATGTTTAGGGAAAAAAATAGCTGTAAGAGAATCTGCATATCACAGCATACACATGACCAACTCACAGCTCAGCACAGGTAGAAATCCATGAAGTGTGATGATGGAACAAGGGACGAGATCATGAGTCTCAGCTCTGATTTTTACTGACCATGACTTTGGGCCAGTCATGCCACCCTTCTTTGCCTTAGTGATCTCTTCTGATCCTTGAGAAAAATACGACTACTTACCTTCTGCAGCCATTTCTATAATCAGGTGAGGATATGGCTGCTAAGGAATTTTGTCAGCAGGAAAGTCTGTAAACTACTGCCCAAATGATATAAAATTCACTGTGTGCCATATCAAAAGAGCATAAGACCACTAAAGTTTTGTGGACATTGTTTGCATGTAATAGCACTGGGCACATTTTTCAGTAAAGGACTAGACAGTAAATATTCTAGTGTCTGTCACAAATCTGCAACAGCGGAGTGAAAGCAGCCACAGTGGTAATGTAAATGGGTGGATGTGGCTGTGTGCCAATAAAGCTTTATTTACAAAAATAGGCGGCCAATCAGATTGGGCCCATGAGCTGTAGTTTGCCAACCCCTGATATATAAGAACCACAAGAAATCTGCCTAAAATAAAAGCTACAGTTTGCAAGGATGGTGAGATTTTGTGGTACTTAGACAAAATCAATTTTCATTCAATATTATAATGACCCCTTTACGGTGAGTAACCTAGGCATCTTTTACTAAACTCACCATGTTCTAATAAGATTCCAAGGACTGTCCGGGGATTTCTACAGGCAGCAGAACTGTGGGTCCTGGGAACAGTTTTCAATTCCCACTTCCTTTGCTTCAAATTCCAACTCAGTAGGGGGCCTAGGGACCTTTCCCACATCAGAGCCAGGCCTGTTTTTGTGGGAGGAGGGGCCTACATACCATTCCAGAACTGCGGTCTTAGAATTGTGCAAGCCGGACGCTTCGTTTTGTTGGCTGTAACTAGATGGCCTCACACAAAAAACCACACGCTATATTAGAGGTTCTCACTCGGGGCAATGCTGTCCCCCAGGAGACATTTGTCGATGTCTGGAGACATTTTGGGTGATCACAACTAAGGGGTCAGCGGGGGGCAGGGCGGGGGAGAGGTGGGGGCGGCATCGCGACTGGTATCGGGTGGGTAGAGGCCGGCAGAACAACCCCCACCACAACAGAGAATTATCTAGTCCAAAATGTCGATAATGCCAAGGTGGAGAAACCCTGCTCCGTAGGGATGAACTTTATGCTCAAATCAAATTACCATTTGTTTGCTTATTTATGCTTCTGGGCCCCGCTTTACAATAAGTTGTATTTTCCCAGGTGCTTTAGTGAAGTCGCTGGTATGGACGTGAGGCCAGCCTATTTTACGATCCACACCACCGGCAAAATACAGAGGGAAACAGCGTAGTTAATATGGATTTGTTTTATATATGATGAACTTAAATGTCAATTATATGGCCTAATGTACCCTCAATTCCTCCTGGGTCTGGGTTAGGTAAAAGGAGAAACAAGTGTGGTAGCAGCTGGAGATAATTTAGTTGTAGACATACGTGTTAATACGCTTTTTCTTCTCTCCCTCATACTTTTACAAAGACATTAAGTTTAAAATTAGTAGTAAGGGATGGAGTAACAGAAGGGAGAGTGCGTTCTGGAATCTTTTAAATGTCATACAAAGACCACTGGTGATTGATTATAATAATAATACATATTAATAAGGAACACTTTCTAAGCATGTTCTGTGCTTCCAAACCTCTGTTGGGACAACTTTGAATACTGTCTGTCTGAGGCTGGCAGCATCCCGGGGAGGTCCACACTACCGTTGTTTAGAAGTTTAATGACTTGCCCAAAGTCATCCAAGTCCCTAGTAGTAGCCACGGGAGTAACTTAGACAGTCTGGCTCCAATCGTTAACTCTTAACCCCATGTTTGTATTTATCTGTCTCCACGTGCCCCCGTCCCCCACCCCACGAGCCTAAAAGTTCTTGTTTATAGTCCCTGCAGGGCCCAGGACCAAGGCTCCCTCCCAGGCCCTGAACTTAATCGAATTGAATCAAAACCAGATTTCGCCTCCGCGGAGAGTGAGCTTCTAGCAGGCGGCCGCGCGGGGGCGCGCCGGTGCCAGCCATGTGGAGCGTCCCGGAGGAGGCGCTCAGACTAGAGCCCCAAACCAGCCCGGGGCCTGCGGGAAGGGGAGGGAAGGGAAACCTGCCTGGGGTGGGGGACTGGGGAGGGTTTCTGCGAGGAGGGGCCGCCGCCCCACTTCAACACATTATCGCATGTTTTCTGCATTGCAAAGACAAATATAATTCCATCAGGGATTGGCTATAACCACTTAATTAACTAAGTACCTATTGTTGAAACACAGAGTGATGAATTCAGCAACCGCCCGTTTAAAATGGCGTGGAAATACGTGTTTTCCTGGCCAGACACTGGGCTGTTCACAGGCTGTCTTCCTTTGCTGTCCCTGGGTACCGGGACAGTGGCCAAGGGCTGGTCTTCATTTGGAAAAGAGAGTTTATTCTGCAGGCCTGTCCATTTCCTTCCAGAGAGTTATTTCCCCTTTGTAAGCCCCTGCTCACAGGCCCTAATGCTCCAGGTGGCATCTTGAGAGTCACCACCAATCTGACATCCCAACTCAGACACTGTGGAGAGTGAGAGAGGGACGCTTTGATAATTGGGTCAGGACAATGGGCATGAACTTCTATCTCCCTTCATCCATCAAAGATGCCTGGGAAAGCTCCCCTGGTCTCGTCCCATTGCTGGGGACGCCACCCACTCAGCAGGTGCAAGGTTGAACTAACCTCCCTCTGGCGTTGACCTGCTTCTCCTCCCTCACTCTCCACTGCAAGCCCGTTCACAGAATGGCCAGTTCCTTAAATGGTTTGTCAGCTGAATGGCTGATAGTTCATAAAGAGTTTCTCCTTGACTACAGAGCGGGGTTCTAATGCAGCTCTAAAGCAGCTCTCATGAAGAAGCTCTTTTTCTGCACATGAATATATCACAGACCTTTTCTACCTCCCTATTTGAAATGAAAACCCCCTCACTTCTATCCGTCTTCCTTGCTTTATTTTTCTCCAAGGCATTTGTCATTACCTTACACACTATATGTTTTACTTAGTTCTTGTCTGTTATTTCATGTCTATGTCTCCAGCTCCTGGAAAAACTATGTAAATTGCTCTCAGTCTCAGCCCCCTCAGCTCAGCTTAAGTATATAGACCTCTCTGCTGGCGAGGTTGTGAAGAAAAAGGAACTTATACACTGTTGGTGGGAGTGTAAACTAGTTCAGCTGTTGTGGAAGACAGTGTGGCAATTCCTCAAAGACATAAAAACAGAAATACCATTTGATCCAGGAATCCTATTACTGGGTATATATCCAAAGGAATATAAATCATTCTGTTATAAAGACACATGCATGTGTATGTTCACTGCAGCACTAGTCACAAGAGCAAAGATACGGAACCAATCTAAATGCCCATCAGTGGTAGACTGGATAAAGAAAATACACCATATACACGATGGAATACTATGCAGCCGTAAAAAAGAACAAAATCATGTCCTTTGCAGGAACATGTATGAAGCTGGAGGTTGTTATCCTTAGCAAACTAAGGCAGGAACAGAAAACCAAATGCCACATGTTCTCACTTATAAGTAGGAGCTAAATTATGAGAACACATGGACACATGCAGGGGCCTAACAGACACTGGGGCAGATCAGAATGTGGAGGGTAGGAGAGGGGAGAGGATCCAGAAAAATAACCGATGGGTACTAGGCTTAACACCTGGTGACTAAATAATCTATACAACAAACCCCCATGACACAAGCTTACCTATATAACAAATCTGCACGTGTATCCCTGAACTTAAAATAAAAATTAAATAAATAAATAATTTTTTAAATGTATAGGTCTCAGCCAGGCACGGTGTCTCACCCCTGTAATCCCAGCACTTTGGGAGGCCGAGGCGGGCAGATCACGAGGTCAAGAGATCGAGACCATCCTGGCCAACAGGTGAAACCCCATCTCTACTAACATATTAAAAATTAGCTGGGTGTAGTGACCCACACCTGTAGTCCCAGCTACTAGGGAGGCTAAGGCAGGGGAATCGCTTGAACCTGAAAGGTGGAGATTGCAGTGAGCCAAGATCGTGCCATTGCACTCCAGCCTGGTGACAGAGCAAGACTCTGTCTCAAAAAAAAAAAAAGAACAAAATGTATAGATCTCTCTCAACCTACCCAGTAGACACTACAGTATCTGCCAATTTTAACTGACGGCACTTATCTGGTACTATGCTAATTACCTGCATGATGAAATAATCTGTACATCAAACTCTCACGACATGCAACTTACCTATATAACAAACCTGCACACGTACCCCTGAGCCTCAAATAAAAGTTTTTTAAAAAATCAGTGTGGGCCACTCACTGAAATACAAGTGCTGTTTCATCCTGAGATGAAATGCTGATTCTGCAGGGCTGGAGAGGGCGGGACGTCTACCAAGAGACCCCGCCCCTGGGCTCACCCCACCGCACCTTACTCTAACTTGCTTCCAGGTCCCAGCCTCCAGCTCAGGCCTCTAGTCCTTCCTCCACTTGAGATGCCAGAATAATCTTTTGTAAAGCAGAAATCTGTCCCTGTTACTTCCCCACTGAAGCCATTCAGATCTCCTCCTTGGCTGGCCAAAGGAAGCTGTGAGAATCGTGTTTGTGGCATGGCTGCGAAGCTCTGGGGCCTTGGGAGAAGCAAGTTAGACTCTACATCTCAGTAAACTGCAGACAGGAACAGTTCTTCAGAGTTATCACCAAGCTTCTCAACCGCAGAACTGTGGACATTTTGGGCAGGACAGCTGTTTGTTGTGGGGCTGTCCTGTGCGTTGCGGGATGCTAGCAGTGTCACTGGCCTCCACGCACCGGATGCCAGTAGCAGCCCCACCTCCAGCGTGACAACCAAAAAGGTTTCCAGACATTGCCAAATATTCCCTGGGGGTCAAACCTCCTTCCTCCTCCCCCTGGTTGAGAATCACTGAATTATTATAAGGACTAAATAAGGAAGATTCATGGAAAGCATTTAGCCAGTGCCTAGAATACAGAAATTGTTCTTCAAGAATATTCAATATTTACCCCAACCCATCACTGCAGGCTTCCCTCCCGCCCCTTTGTCACCTTTAATGCATCCATCCATCTCTTCCTGCAGTTAGGTTTCTTCTTCTCTCTCTCTTTTTTTTTTTTTTTTTTTAATTTTTGAGATGGAGTTTTGCTCCTGTTGCCCAGGCTGGAGTGCAATGGGGCGATCTCGGCTCACTGCAACCTCTGCCTCCTGGGCTCAAGCGATTCTCCTGCCTCAGCCTCCTGAGTAGCTGAGATTGCAGGCGCCTACCACCACACCCAGCTGATTTTTGTATTTTTAGTAGAGATGGGATTTCACCATGCTGGCCAGGCTGGTCTCGAACTCCTGACCTCAAGTGATGCACCTGCCTTGGCCTCCCAAAGTGCTAGGATTACAGGCGTGAACCACCATGCCTGGCCAGGTTTCCTCCTCTCTTGATATTTAACCCACTGTGTTATAACTGTCTTACATTTTTGTTGCCTCCCTACCAAGACTGTGGGCAACTCAAGGATACAGATGGCACTTCATTCTTGTGTGTGTCCGTGGTACCTATCACACAGTTAAAATAATAATTGTTGGCTGGACGCAGTGGCTCATGCCTGTAATCCCAGCACTTTGGGAGGCCAAGCTGGGCAGACCACAAGGTCAGGAGTTTGAGACCAGGCTGGCCAATATGGTGAAACCCCATCTCTACTAAAAATACAAAAATTGGCCAGGCATGGTGGCATGTGCCTGTAGTCCCAGCTGCTTGGGAGGCTGAGGCAGGAGAATTGCTTGAACCCAGGAAGTGGAGGTTGTGGTGAGCTGAGACTGCACCACTGCATTCCAACCTGGGCGACACAGCGAGACTCCGTCTCAAAAAAAAAAAAAAAATGGTCATTGTCATTACACTAGCAATGACGACTTACCAGGTCCTGATTATGTTCCAGCACTGTGCTATCTTCCTTAATCCTCATGACAGCCCTAGGAGACTCATGCCATTCTCTCATTCCTCCTGTACAGACGAGGATGGTGAGGCTCAGTGAGGTAAGTCACTCGCCCAGGGTGCAGCTAGACAGCACTCAAACCTAGGTTAGTCTGGCTCCAGGGCTCATGCTGTAAACCAGAGCTTAGCAGACTCTTTCTGCAAAGAGTCCAATAGTAAATGTTTTAGGCTTTGCATGCCAGTCTCTGTCTCAACTGCTCCAACTCTGCTGTTGTAGCACAGAAGTGGCTATCAGTATTGTGAAAATGAGTGAGCCCAGCAGTAAAACTTTATATGGAAACTAAAATTATAATTTCATATCAATTTTTGGTATTATGAAAAATTATTCTTATTTTGATTTTTTTTCCAACAGTTGAAAAATATAAACCCCGTTCTTGGCTCATGGACCATACAAAAGCTGGTGGTGGGTCCAATTAGGCCTATGACAGTAGTTTCCCCAGCCCTGTTCTTAGCCAATGCACTCAGACAGAAATGACTATGAGCCAGGAAGACCATGGACACTAGAAATCCAGGTTCCTGTTTTCATGGCACCAGAGAGTTGGTGCTGCCTTGGCTTTGCCCTTGACTTCTTTTTTTTTTTTTTTTTTTTTTTTTGAGACGGAGTCTCACTCTGTCACCCAGGCTGGAGTGCAATGGCACAATCTCGGCTCACTGCAGCCTCTGCCTCCTGGGTTCTAGCAATTCTCCTGCCCCAGCCTCCCAAGGAGCTGGGACTACACGCGCGTGCCACCACACCTGGCTAATTTTTTGTATTTTAGTAGAAACGGGGTTTCACCATGTTTCCTAGGCTGGTCTCAAACTCCTGACCTCAGGCAATCCACCCGCCTCAGCCTCCCAAAGTGCTAGGATTACAGGCGTGAGCCACCGAGCCCGGCTGCCCTTGACCTTTTTTGAGGGCAGCCATGATTACAAGTTGTGGGGAGTTATGGATGTAGTCGTGCAGCAGTTAGGTAGCGCAGATCCAGAGAGGTCCAGTAAACACCCAGTGTGTGTAGATGCTGGAAAGGCTTCCTGACAACACTCAACACAAAGTTGTACGACAAGTCCTCTCATCTCAACCACAGATGTCATCCCTAATTAGAAGCCACTCCATCACAGGCATTTCTTCAGGGTCATCCTCTGATGCCCAAATCCACTTGTGCAACTCACCAAGAGAAACGAGAATTGTAAGACCAAGCAAAAACTCCACTGTGGGATGGTTACGGCAGAAAAATGTGACCTTAAACACTGAACCTTGGGGAAATTTCAGGCAAGAAGTCTTGATCATTCTTCAAGCCTCCTGATACAAGGAAGTTGTTTTGGACAGCATGTTTGCATCCCTCCTGCAAATTCACATGTTGAAATCCCAGCCCCAATGTGATAGTATTAGGAAAGGAGACCCTAACAAGGACAAAATCCTCATAAATGGGATTCATGCCTGCTATGGTTTAAAACTTCCCCCAGAGTTTATGTGTTGGAAACTTTAAGAGGTGGAACCTTTTAGAGGTGACTGGATCATGAGGGCTCTGTCCTTGTACATGTATTAATGCTGTTATCTCAGGAGTGAGTTCCTAATGAAAGGATGAATGTGACCCCTTCTGCTCTCTCATGTGTGAGTACTCTCTGGCCCTTCTGCCTTCTGCCATGGGATGACACCGCAAGAAATCACCCATCAGAGGCAGCCCCTTACTCTTGGACTTTCCAGCCTCCAGAACTGTTAGAAATAAATCTCAGTTCCACATAAATTATCCAGTCTGTGGTATCTGTCATAGCAAGACAAAATGAACGAAGACAGTGCTCTTATAAGAAGAGATGTGAGGGGCTGGGTGTGGTGGCTCACACCTGTAATCTCAGCACTTTGGGAGGCTGAGGTGGCAGATCACCTGAGGTCAGGAGTTCAAGACCAGCCTGGCCAACATGGTGAAACCCCATCTCTACAAAAAATACAAAAATTAGCCAGGTGTGGTGGCATACGCCTGTAATCCCAGCTACTTAGGAGTCCGAGACAAGAGAATCACTTGAACCCAGGAGGCGGAGGTTGCAGTGAGCCAGATTGCCCCATTGCACTCCAGCCTGGGCAACAAGAGCAAAACTCCATCATAAAAAAAAAAGAGAGAGAGAGATGTGAGAAACTTGCTCTCCTTCTCTGCTCTCCACCAAGTGAGAATACAAAGAGAAGTTGACCATCTGCAAACCAGGAAGAGGGCTGTCATGAGACACCAGATCTGCTGGTGCCTTAATCTTGGACTTCCAGTCTGTAAGACTGTGAGAAATAAGCTTTTGTTGTTTAAGCCACCCAGTCTACAGTATTTTGTTATAGCAGCCCAAAATCACTAATAAAGAAGTCAAGAGGCCAGAATAGTAGATGGTGGGGCAACAATAAACTAAAAGTAATAATGATAATAATTGCAGATCACCTTTATGAAGTGCATCCTATGTGCTAGGCCTATCGTATATATTTAATCCTCCCATCTCATTTAATCCTGGGATGCATGTCAAACCATCATCCTCATTTTATACATGCAGAAGGAATTGAGGCTTAACATTGTTTAGTAAGTTGCCTAAGATTACACATTAATATAAAGTGGAACAAAGGTTTTTAAATGTCCTAAGAGTACTCCAGCACTGGCCCTTCAGTCATCACTTCAAACTGCCTTGGCAAACATGGTCTTTTTTATTTTGGAAATCATTGTTCACTTGGAAAATACTACTACCCCTTGGCCTTTGTCTACCTCCCTCACCCCAGTAAAACTATGTCTTCTTCCTCTGGGCTTCCAAAGAACATTGTTTATCTAAGAACTAAGGAACTTATCACCTTGTAGCCTTGTAGCTATTTTTTCCTGTATCTGTCTGTACCTCTAGTCCATAATTATGCAACCTAAGGACAGGCACTATCCCTTATCTATATGTTACCATAACCCTTAGCTAGTGGTCAAGCTTCTAAAACATTGTAAAGGTGAACTTATGTGGTTTTAAGAAAATAAGGTTTTCCTGCATGTTTTAACTATGAAAGTTATATATGCTGAAATTCTCCTCATCAATAAAAAGGAACAAATTGTTGATATACACAGCTTAGATGAATCTCCAGGAAATCATGCTAAGTGAAGACAGCCAATCCCAAATGGTCACATACTATATGATTCCATTTTTATAACACTCTTGGAATGACAACATTACAGAAATAGAGAACAGATTGGTGGTTACCTAGGGTTGGGCTGAAGGATTTTGGAGGAGACAGGTATGGCTATACAAGGGCAACACAAGGGATCCTTGTATTGATGGAACTGACCTACATCTTGACTGAATTGATGTCAATATCCTGGTTGGGACCTACAAGCAATGTGCAAAAGACTTGAAAACACTGTCAACCAACTAGACCTAACAGACATATATAAACACTTCCTCCAACAACTGCGAAGCACACATTCTTCTAAAATACACAGGGAATATTCTTCAGAATAAATTATGTTAGGCCACAAAAGAAATCTCAATAAATTTAACATTTTGCAGTCATATGAAGTATATTATCTGATCACTATGAAATGAGATTAGAAATAAATCTGGATGGTAAATTCACAAATATGCAGCAATTAAACAACACACTCTTATACAACCAACAGACCAAGAGTAAATCATAAGGGAAAATAGGAACTCCTTTAAGAAGAATAAAAATGAAAACAAAACACTTCAAATATTATGGGATGCAGTGAAAACAATGCACAGAAAGAAATTTATAGCTATAAATGCCTACACTTGAAAAGAGGAAAGGTTTCTTTTTTTTTTTTTTTTTTTTTGAGACGGAGTCTGGCAATGTTGCCAGGCTGGAGTGCAGTGGTACGATCTTGGCTCACTGCAACCACTGCCTCCCAGGTTCAAGCAATTCTCCTGCCTCAGCCTCCTGAATAACTGGGATTACAGGTGCTTGTCACCACACCCAGCTAATTTTTTGTATTTTTAGTAGAGTTGGGGTTTTACCATGTTGGCCAGGCTGGTCTTGAACTCCTGACCTGGTGATTCTCTTGCCTTGGCCTCCCAAAGTGCTGAGATTACAGGCGTGAGCCACCACACCTGGCCAAAAGATTTCAACTTAGTAGCCTAACTTTCCATGTTAAAGAACTAGAAAAAGAAAATAAAATAAACTCAAATCACACAGAAAAGAAAAGTAATGATTACAGCAGAGAGAAATAAAAGAGAATATAAAAATAGAGATAATGAACCCAAAAGTTGGTACTCTGAAAAGACCACAAAACAAAATTCACAAACCTTTAGCAAGACAGAAAAAAAAGAGCACTCAAATTATGAAAATCAGCAATGAAAGCAAGGAAGTTACTAGAGAGAGAGAGATTCAAAAATCCTCAACAAAATTCTAGCAAACTGAATTCCAGAAGCATACTAAAGATCATACACTATGACAAGGTAGGGACTTATCTCAGTAGTAGTTCAATATAGGATGATCAATCACTAAAATACACCATATTAATAGAATGAAGGAAAAAACTACTCAGGATCATCTCGGTTGATTAAAGACCATTTAACAACATCTGACACCCTTTCATCATGAAAACAGTCAATAAACTAGGAATAGAAGAGAATTTCCTCCACCTGATAAAGGGTATCTATGAAAAACCCACAGAAAACATACTTTATGGTGAAAGACTGAAAGTTTCCCCCATAAGATCAGAAACAAGACATAGATGTCCACACTTGCCACTTCTCTTCGACCTAGTACTGGAAATTTGAGCCATGGCAATTAGCAATAAAAAGAAATAAAAGGTATCCAGGTTGGACAAAAAGAAGTAAAATTATCTCTATTTACTAAAGCTACAATCTTATATGTAGAAAATACCAAAGAATACACATAAAAAGAAATTCTCATATCTCATAAGCAAAGAATTTAGCAAAGTTGCAGGATAAAAGATCAACACACAATAACCGGTTGTATTTCTGTACACTAGTGATGACAATTTGAAAATGAAATTAAGAAAGCAATTTTATTTACAATAGCATCTAAAAGAATAAAATATTTAGAAATAAATGTAACCAAGGAGGTGTAAGAATTCTATACCTAAAACTACAGAACACTGCTCAAAGAAATTAAATACCTAAATAAATACAAAGACATCCCATGTTCTTGTATTGGAAGAAAATATTTTTAAGATGGCAATACTCCCCAAAGTAATGCAACCCCTTTTAAAATTCCACAGGCTTTTATGCCATAAAATGGAAAAGTCAATTCTCAAATTCATATGGAATTGCAAGGGAGCTTGGTTATCTAAAACAATCTTGAACAAGATGAATGTAGGAAAACTCGCACTTCCTTATATCAGAACTTACTATAAGGCAACATTAATGTGGTACTGGCATAAGGACACACACACAGGTCAACAGAATAGAACTGAAAATCCTAAAATGAAACCTCAGTTTTATGGTCAATTGGCTTTTGACAAGGGGCTCAAGCCCATTCAAGGAGAAAGAATTATCTTCTCAAAAGATGGTGCTGGGACAACTGCATACCCACTCATAGCATATACAAAAATGGCCAGGCGCGGTGGCTTACGCCTGTAATCCCAGCACTTTGGAGGCCGAGGCAGGTGGATCACGAGGTCAGGAGTTTGAGACCAGTCTGGCCAATATGGCGAAACCCTGTCTCTACTAAAAATACAAAAATTAGCAGGGTGTGGTAGCACACTCCTGTAAGCCTAGCTACTCAGGCTGAGGAAGGAGAATCACTTGAACCCGGGAGGCAGAGGTTCAGTGAGCCGAGATCACGCCACTGTACTCCAGCTTGGGTGACAGAGTGACACTGCATCTCAAAAAAGAAAAAGAAAAAATCAACTCACAATAAATCAAAGATCTAAATGGAAGAGTTAAAACTGTAAAACTCCTAGAAGAAAATATAGGGTAAATCTTCTTGGCCTTGAATTTGGCAATGAATTATTAGATATAATGCCAAAAGCACAAACAATTTAAAAAAATAGGCAAATTGGACTTCATTGAAATTAAGAATTTTCATGCATTAAGAACACTATCAACAAAGTGACAGCATGGCCCACAGAATGGGAGAAAATATTGTCAAATAATACATATGATAGGGGTTTGGTACACAGAATATATGAAGAACTCTCACAACTCAACAACAAAAAGACAAGATGATTTAAAAATGGGCAAAGCAGTGAATAGAAATTTCTCCAAAGAAGATATACAAATGGCCAACAAGCATGTGAAAAAACGTACAACATCAATGGTCATTAAAGAAACAAAAATCAAAACGACAATAAGATATCACATCATACCCTCCAGAGATCACTTCACACCCTCCACGCTCCGATTTTGTCAAATAAAAAAAAAACAAAAGTTGGTCAGAACATGGAGAAATCAAGAAGACCCTTGTTCATTACTGGTGGGACTTTCACTTGCCATAGCTGCTGTGGTAAAGCTAGGGTGGTTCCTCATAAACAGCCATATACCCGTGATCACTGAAATCAGGTGTTCAAACAAAACAAGTCTTTAACATTCTATACAAATGTTCACAGAAGCCTTATTTATAATAGCCAAAATGTGGAAACAACTCAAATGTCCATCAACTGATGAACAGAGAGGCAAAATGTGGTCTATCCACACAAAGGAATATTATTCAGTCATAAAAAAGGAACGAAGTACTGACACATGCTACAACACAGAAGACCCTCAAAAACATGATGCTAAGTGAGAGAAGCCAGACACTAAAGGCCACGTTTGGCTTTTCAGGCAGGCTCTTGCTCTGTCACCCGGGCTGGAGTGCAGTGGTATAATCATAGCTCACCACAGTCCCATTCTCCCAGGCTCAAGTGATACTCCCACCTCAGCCTCCTGAGTAACACATGCCACTATGCCCAGCTAATTTTTTTGGTTTTTAGTAAAGACAAGGTGTCTATGTGTTGCCGAGGCTGGTCTCTAACTCCTGAGCTCAAGCAATTCTCCCACCTTGGCCTCCCAAAGTGTCGGGATTACAGGCGCCAGCCACCACATCCAGCCAAGGCCACATTTTATATGTTTTCATTTATATGAAATGTCCAAAATAGACAAGACCATAGAGACAGAAAGGAGATTAGTGGTGGCCAGGGGAAGAAGGAAATAAGAAGTGACTGCTCATTGGTTTGGGGTTTCATTTTAGGTTGAAAAATATGTACTATAATTAAATAGTGATGATAGTTGCACAACTTTGTGAATGCACTGAAAACCACTGAATTGTATGTTTTAAAATTGTTAGTCATGACTTTTATGTTATGTGGATTTTACCTCAATTTTTTAAAGACATTGTTTGTGCTCATTGTGAAATTTTGAAAAAATACAGTTACATAAATTAAAAGTGAACATTCCTGTCTTCTTCCATTACTCAGAAATAATCATCATGTTTTGCTGTGTGTCCTTCTAGACGCTTCTGTCATACAAACACACCATGATTAGATTTGAGGTTTTGTAAATTGGGATGACAATCATAATCCGTCTGGAACCTTCTTGATTCATTTAATGTGAGCACCTTTCCTCATCAGCACACATAACAAATGCTTTACATTCTGTTTTTAACAACTTCTTCAGTTTCTGTAGAATAGAGAAACTACCATTTTTATAACCACTGTCCTCTAAATAGATGTTTAGAATGCATACAACTTTTTGCTATTATTAACAATGCTGCAACTAACAACTTTGTGCATGTATCTTTGCATACCTGAAGAGGTAATCCTACAGAATGGATTGATTAAATTTGAATTGCATGCATATGTATTGCATGTTCTGTCAAGAAGTCACCTGGGGGTCTGGGAGAATTAGCTGGTATCTTTCCTTGCCACCCCAATGGCACAAGGGGCAGTTCTGGCAAGGAAAGAACCTTGAGGGCTGTTACCATCAGAGGAATAAGGCTATGTAGGAGACAGAACTCTGGAGTTGCCACTTCCCAGAACTGTGACTCCAGCATTTCTCAGAGCTTCCATTTTCCAATTTAGAAAAATGTGGCTCACGCCTGTAATCCCAGCACTTTGGGGGCAGAAGTAAGCAGATCATTTGAGGTCAGGAGTTCGAGACCAGCCTGGCCAAAATGGTGAAACTGCATCTCTACTAAAAATACAAAAAAAAAAAAAGCTGGGCGTGGTGCACCCACCTGTAATCCAGCTGCTGGGGGAGGCTGAAGCAGGAGAATCGCTTGAACCCAGGAGATGGAGCTTGCAGTGAGCTGAGATCCCGCCACTGCACTCCAGCCTGGTCGACAGAGCAAGACTCCGTCTCAAAAAAAAAAAAAAAAAAAAAAAAAAGTATCCAAAACATGAAAACGATGCAAAAAGTCGGCTGTCTAATGAGTTCATTCAATTATTTAACTTAATGATAACAAAACATTAATTATCCAGGGGATGTACCTTTGTTTGATTTGCTATTTGCTATTATTAAGGCTCAAGCTCTGTGAAGTTGCAAATTAACTTGTAAACTTCTGAGTTGTGGATATGCATGATGCTGCTTGGGTTCTCCGTGATCCTGACTGAAATGGAGATGCACCTACATGAGTCTCTTTAGAGGGTACTCTTGGGGTCACCATGTGTGTAAAGGAAGAGAAAGAAGAAGAATTGGACAGAAGAAGTTGAGCTCAGATGCTGGGCAACATGTAAGTGTCTACACAATGCAAATACAAACAATTTTTATCTGAAATAGAAAAGATAACTGCAAAAGTTGGGATGTTATTGCCCTGTAGGACATGAAATAGTTATGTTTCTAGCTTAGCAAATTTATTTTAGCATGCCTTTCCCAGTGGACCATATATATCTCAGTTCCTCAAATGTTCTTTGAACCAGCTCTATCATCCTGCTGCTTTCCTTGTTAATGAGTTACATAAATCTTTAGCATGTTCTTACTATGTATTTGAATAAGTCGTATTTTCAGCTATTTTTAAATTATTCATTGATAGCTACTCCCTGCTTCAAATGTCCGTGGCTTCCCAGTGCTCCTAGAATAAAATCCAAACTCCTTCTCGTGGCCTGTGAGGCCTTGTACGTTCTGGCCTTTGTTTGACTTCATGACATTGCCCTCTGGTCTGCTGCATTCCAGGCACACAGGCTTTATTATTATGCCCTTCTAGACCATCTCAAGGCTTCTGAAGAAGCTAGCATCTCTATTGGGAATTTTCAGTTTATCCCAGAATCCCACCTTCCCAGCCCTCAAGTCTCAGCTTACAAGACACCTTCTCTGGCCACTAGAGCTATACTTCCTATACCGTGCCCCCCACCCCATTCCTCGTCACTCTCTGTCATCTCCTCCTTCTTCTGCATAGAACTGAGTCATTTCTGACATGATCTTGCTCATTTATTTGCGTATTTAAATATTGTTTATCGCCCTGTCAGCTGTGGGAGCCCCAAAAGACTACCAGAAAAACCTGTTCATCAACAAAGCTAAGTGTACAAGAAGTTCTGCAATAAGGGACAGGACAACCTTAACAGAGTCTCAGTAGTGTACTGAAAACGGAAATTTAAAAATATATATATATATTTGTGGCCAGGCGCAGTAGCGCATGCTACCTGCCTTTGGGAGACCAAGGTGGGTGGACCACCAGAGGTCAGGAGTTCAAGACCAGCCTGGCTGACATGGTGAAACCCTGTCTCTACTAAAAATACAAAAATTATCTGGGCATGGTGGCAGGTGCCTGTAATCCCAGCTACTCAGGAGGCTGAGGCAGGAGAATCACTTGAACCCGGGAGGCGAAGTTTGCAGTGAGCTGAGATCGCACCCTTGCACTCCAGCCTGGGTGACAAGAGTGAAACTTCATCTCAAAATACATATATATATATATATTTGTAGGGTTTTAGGTCCTGAGACAGATGATTTTAAGACAGATTTTGCAAGGTAAAGAACTGATTGAAATTGGGCAGAGTTGATGACATATCGTCTTGGATTGGTGGGCAGAGGAAGGCGGGGGTCTTGAATCAAACTTATTTTGTGTAGCATGCAGCAAAGTTAGTTTTTGCTGGGTCCCTGCATTGTTTAACACAGAAACAAGGAACTATGCTAGTTCAATTCTCTAGCCATAAGTAGACAGCCTGCTCCCTAAAAGCAGAAACCCTATTCATCTTCTTATTCCTGCTTCTTACTGTATGCCAAGAGCCTAGCCCGGGGTCTGCTGCGTATGTTAAATAAGTATTTGTTGATTATATTAGCAAATTATTACTTTGTCATTAAACGTGGTTGGGACCCTGGGCAAGACACTTTACTTCTGCAAAATAAAGATAGATAAATGTATTGAGTTCCTGCCATTGGCCAGATACCCTCTTAAATGCCATAAATTCTGTTATAAACCAAGCTAGGTTTTCACTCTTATGGAACTGAAACTCTGGTGCAGAAAGGCAGACAATACAGAAGCTGACAAATGAAGAAACAAAGTAATAGCAAACTGGGGAAAGCCCACATTTATGTGGAACTCTTGCTAGTAAGCCAGGTGCATTTTTTGAGAAGGAACCTAGAGAAAAGTTATACTCCAGTGAAACTCATTCTTTGTTAGGTGATCACACTCAAAAGCTGGTGTTGGCAACAAGCTCTCAGATATGAAAAATAAGCCCAAAGGCTAACATTTGATCAGAATTCTTTATCATTTAAATTCTATTTTCTTTTATATCCTAGCTTTAAACTAGTACAAGCATTAGAGTGTGGTGATTCTATTTACAGTAATGGTGGTGATAGTAATATGTGTTGACACTTCTTTTGGGAATCTTTCTGTTCTAAATATTTGTAAGGGATGTACCTTTCGAATTGAACATAAATGGATGTAAATAAAGAGGATTTTTGTTGGAGTATTTGAAACTTAGATCGTAGTGTGGACTTAATCATTGAAAAAAAAATGTTTTTTTTTAAGAAAATGCTGAGCAAATGTTCCTTTTTTCTCAATGATCTGTAAGATTTGCTTTTTGGTTGGGAACTTTTTAAAATCCTCCCAAGGGGACTTAATACCTGGTCTCTGTCTGAGAGCTTTTAAAAGGCTCCTCGACTCCTTCAGGTTTCAAAGTGCTCTTTGGTCGAGGGTTGCCAGGGTAAGGAGACGGCAACCTTGGGGCACTAAAATCATTTCAAACTCCTGGTTGATGCCCATTCACAGCAAACAATACAGAGTGAAGGTGAAACGCCTCAATTCCAGAGACAGAAGGTCCAGGCCCTACTCCTGACCCTGCTTCCTCCCAAATGAAACCTTGCACAAAGCACTGAGCTCTTTTGAACCTCTGTTGCCTTATGGTAACATGGGAGGGAAGGGAGCAGTTCCCATGTTGAGGGCTCGCAATGACGTATCTGGGACTCCTGACCTTGCCCCTAAATCGTAGCTGTCATCGTTCAGAGTAAAACATAATCTCTGATCTCTAGAGCTTACCCTCTGTAGGGGAGAGAAATGTGTCACCAGTAAGTACCATAGATGAGGGTAAAACTACAGGAGGAGCCAGGGCCCGTGGGAACTCTGCAGTGGGGTGTGGAGGGAGGCCGCTGCAGCTACTGTCAGAACTATAGGTAAGAATTTGCAGAACAGAGAAGGTGGAAGCAGGAAGGTCTGATATCCTGGCAGTGGGACCTGATTATATGAAAACATGGTGTGGAAAAAAAAAAATAGGTCAGTTTAGGAACAATGTTACTGAGATAGGTGGGGAAGGGTGTGGCAGGAGGCAGTGGAAGGTAAGAAAACTCTGCTTCCCTGGGAAGACCTGGGTTTGGCCTCTGTTATCCATGATTTTAGAACTGCCCAGTCATCCAGCCATGCTGACCACTGCGGCTGTCCCGTGGCCCTGGATCCCTGGAGAAAGCCGCTGTGAAGCCCCCATCCAAGCTTTCACGCCCATTCCCAAGAGAGAGAGGGTGCTGTGCCTGCCTTGCCTCTCACATGTTTGCTACAATCCTAAAACTCTTCTGACACTGAAGAAAAGCTGTTTCCACTTACAACTCTTAAGAAGGAATCAGGCCTTTCTGCGCTGAGGCCCAGGGTGGAACATAACCGTGATTTACACACCGTAAACTTTTGTGAGTTTTATTCACCTCAGTGGGCTGATATTACACATTAAGCGCATGGGAGAACCTCAGTGACTGCAGGCTTTCTGTGCAGCCCAGCACTAGGTTGGAGAAAGACAAAGCAGGAGAGGCAAACGCAGAGCATGCCCTGGTTTCAGATGCCTGGTCACGCCCCGTCAGCATCAGAGGTTGCAAATTCCTGCTCTAAAGGCCAAAGTCCAGCTCACTACAGTTCTGCTCAGCTGACACAATAAGGACCTATGCCTTCTTGAAAAAAAAAAAAAAAAAAAGTTTGTCATATACAATGCAAAAGAGCAAAGTGGGCGGGAGAGTAGTTGATGGGGTTATATACCCAACTTAGTCCCCCCAGCAGGGAGGCTCCGTGAGAACGGGACTTCATATCTGGGTGGCTGTCTGCAGATCAGTTCCGGGCACATAGTAGGAAGCTCAGAGTTGGCCTTTTCTGCTCCTCAGACACCCTGTATCCCTTCACACCTAGTTCCATGACCTATGAAAGCACAAATTCCTCCCCTAACCTCCAGCTCTGCCTCCTTCTCCTAGGTCCCCATCGCTGCCCTTGGGCAATCATCCAACAGCCCAGAAAGGGTTTCTTCTTAGGGACCCACTTCACTGAGCATGAGTTCTGCTGGTTAGGCAGCCTCCTCAAAAACATGGGGAGGTTCTCTGCCTCCAGCTCCTAGGTCCCCATCGCTTTGCCTCCAGCTCCTAGGTCCCCATCGCTGCCCATGGGCAATTATCCAACAGCACAGAAAGGGTTTCTTCTTGGGGACACACGAACACTTCATTGAGCATGAGTTCTGCTGAGTTAGGCAGCCTCATCAAAAACCTGGAAAAGAAGCAGCCTTCCTCCAACTCTGCACCTTCCTTCTCTCCTCTGCATTCATTCTTGGTCCTCTCCCTTTCTCCTGAATCACCAGGGAAGTTCCAAATGTTCTTCCTCATTTATGGAGCGTTTTGGTTCTCCCTGACAGCTAGTCCCAGGCTCTTGCACTCAATTAAACATCCATTTCAGTATTCCAGTGATACCATCAGACCCAACATTTAGGAGGATAACCCGTCTTCAAAGGTGTGTGGAATTATAAATAGTAAGAAATGCTTTCTTTTTAAGGGATTCACACTTAGTTCAGAGAGAAAGGCCAAATCCCATTCAAGAGAAACAAGATTTGGTTTTCCTGAGATTCATCTAGAATTGTTATATATTAATTACTGATTGCATAACAATTGCTCCAAAACTTAGTGACTTAAAACAACATTAATCCTTTATTATCTCACATGTTTTCTATAGGTAGGAATTTGTGAGTAGCTCCGCGTGGCCCTTGTGGCTTGGGGATCTCCCATGAGGTTGCCGACAGAGGTCAGCCAGGACTACCGCCATCGGAAGCCTTGGCTGGGGCTGGAGGATCCATGTGAACAGTCTAGAGAGCAGTCACAACACAGCTGCTGGTGCGAGGCTGCAATTCCTCTCCATACCATCATCATCTCCTCAGAGCTCTTTGAGTGTACTTATAGCATGGCCGCTGACTTCCTCCAGAGCAGGTGATCCAAGCCATCAGTGTGGAATTTACAAGACCTTTCACAATCTAGTTTCATAAATCACACACCACCTCTTCCACCATATTCTGTTGGATGCATGTGCAGACCAGCTCTGATTTCATGTTAGGAAGAGACTGCAAAAGGGCATGAATGGCAGAGGGCAAGGACACCTGTGGGCAGGTAGCATCTTGGAAGCTACCGAGACTACCACAACCAGCTCATAATTTATCTATTGTTTTTCTAATGTCTGTCCTTTTTCCCCCATCAACTCCTGTTGTCACTTCCATTTCTGCCAGTTTGGTAGCCTTGGTCCATTAGCTCTTACGGCTCTTTTACTTCCTGATTTAGGGTTCATCTCCTCCTTCCTCTGAGAGTTAAAAATAAATTATACACTTGGTAATCATAAAATGGAGATTTCACACCCACCTCCATACAACTGTTGTGTAATAAATGTGCATAACTTGCCTCCTGCAACACCTGGCTCGAATTAGGTGTACAATAAATGTTAATGGCTCTGACTATTATTATTATTATTTCTATTACCATTATTACTAACTTGATCACTATCGATACAACTATACCATTAAGACCTGCCTTGTGAAAAGTCTAGCCTGGAAACGTTCTCCTGTAAATGGGGAAGGAAATGAATGGTAGAGACCATGAAAAGCTGCATTTCCCCTTTACCCACCTTCGTGGCCTTCAACACACAGTAGCATTCAAAAGAAACCCTCATCAGTCCCCTAGCGCCTTGGAAAATAACCTCAGTTTCTACTGAAGTCTTTGGAAAAGGAAACAAGAAAGGATGAGGGTCTCATCCCAGAGCCTAAAGCCACATAGAAATTCCTCTCTAGACCTCCCTTCTCTCCCTGCCTCCCTACCCTAGCAATTGCTTTTCTAAGTCTGAGCCTTGCTGCTCTCCTCCAAAACTCCAGCCTGTCTCCCGTATCTTCTTCTGCCTAATCTTCCAAACTTTCCGACCTCCTTTTTCCTTCTTGAAGAAGATTCGAAGGATAAATTGAAATGAGTGTTTACACTTAACATTGTGCAACATCCAAGCACTTCCTAGAAATCACTGCACTATTACTTTACCCTAGAAATCCATTGTTACTGTGTCTTATAGACACATTAGTCCACAAAAGATTAAGTGAAATAACAAAAACAAAAACAAGCTGATCATTCACCAAAAACAATTTTGAGTAACTCTAGAGTTCCCAGGAAACACCTGAGCTGTATGTCCAAAATTCCACTTCTCTGCTGCTTTGGGGATCTTCCCGCATGCGGTGACCTGCGCATCCTCAGCGAGAGGCAGGCAGCCAGACCCCAGCTCCGTCCCCACCAGCTGTGTTGTTTTTCCAAAGCTGCTCTTTCCCATTTTTGTTTTCCTTAGCCTCACAGAGTTATCTGAAGATATACAAGACGGTGCTCACCAAGCATGAAGCACAGCGCCTGGCACTGAGAAAGTACTCAATACGTAGTAGCTATTTGATCCCTGGTAATATTATTCATGGGCTAGCAGAGCTATTCACTTTCTCAGCAAGTGACTTCAGTTCCTGAGACAGAACCAGAGGAGCTGTCTCCTTTACAGATGGGGCTCAGAGATGGGAAGAAGTTTGCCTGTATCACCCAGCAACAGAACAGAGCTAGAACACAGAACTCCTGATGGGCAAGCCCTCTGTTAACCAGTGTATGAAAGATGATAAGTGGGAAACTGCTGGAAACCGCAAAAACACTGTGTTCCACGAGTGCTTGGTGATTTGGAAAGCTACAGAGTAAGGATTCAAGTCTGACACCACCACAGTGAGCCGGCACATCCATTTTTAGCCTTTCAGTTTCTGAATCTGTAGAAGGGTAAAAATAATAACATCTATTTCACAGAGTGGCGGTGAGGAGTTCAGGTAGAAAACATATGTTAGGAACTTGCTAAGTAATGGGGTATTGGGGTAACTCCTTATGCTTATGGGATTCGGTTGCACTTTTAGAAACACATAAAAAGAGGTCGGACGCAGTGGCTCACGCCTGTAATTCCAGCACTTTGGGAGGCCGAGGCGGGCGGATCACAAGGTCAGGAGATCGAGATCATCCTGGCTAACATGGTGAAACCCCGTCTCTACTAAAAATACAAAAAATTAGCCAGGCATGGTGGCGGGCACCTGTAGTCCCAGCTACTCGGAAGGCTGAGGCAGGAGAATGGCGTGAACCCAGGAGGCGGAGCTTGCAGTGAGCTGAGATCAAGCCACTGCACTCCAGCCTGGGTGACGGAGCAAGACTCTGTCTAAAAATAAATAAATAAATAGAAAGAAAGAGAGGATAGAAAGAAAGAGAGAGAGAGAGAGAGAGAGAGAGAGAGAGAGAGAGAGAGAAAGAAAGAAAGAAAGAAAGAAAGAAAGAAAGAAAGAAAGAAAGAGAAAGAAAGAAAAGAAAGAAAGAAAAGAAAGAAAGAAAGAAAGAAAGAAAGAAAGAAAGAAAGAAAGAAAGAAAGAAAGAAAGAAAGAAAGAAAGAAAGACAGACAGACATAAAAAGATAGGTCCCCTCCCTCTGAATTCCCATAGTACCCTACTGCTGTGTAGGGGCTCCCCTCAGCTGAGTTCACTGAGCCCCCTGGTATGAGCTTGCACAGGGAGGCATAGGCCTTTGTAACATGGAAATATTCACTAATGAACTGGCCATTTAACAAACTGAGTCCTGCTCAGATATGGCTTCCCTTATCTGAGTTCCCTTGGTGTGCAGAGGCGGGTCCACGCTCTTGTCATTTCTGCTGACTGCCCTGTGCTGTCACCCAGCAGTACAACCTAGCAAAAATACAGGATCACACGAAATCAAGAGAGTCATGCTGGCTAACGGCTCCAATCACTCAGCAAGGCTTTGACAAGTGGGGAAATGGTGGAGTTAGAACAGTTTACAATTGATGAAAAGATCTTTATAAATGATAGCACCTCAAAGACAGTTTAAATAGCAACATTTAAAATGAGGCTTAGGAAAACAGGCAAAACCCTCAAATATTTTTATAAAACCAATCCTCTCTGTGATGTGCTGTGGAAGTCAGTGTGATCTGAAGGGTACGTACATAGCATGCTAAAGCCCAACGCCATTCGTTAGGTTAAGATTTTGCTCACAGGTGCAATTGTAATGTATATTTTGTTGAACATAAGATAAAAATAAACGTCTATTGTGACCTTTTCATTTCATTTTTCAAGATAAAATCCCAGTCACACTTTTTATTTCACTATATTTGCTATGAAATTCTAGTTTCATATTTTAAAGTATCCACTTAAGTGAACTTTTCCTGCTGCAACTTGTCCTGGAAAAATGAGAATCTCTTTCTCTTTATTCTGGTTTCTGACTTGCTCTTCCTTCTACCTGGGATGCTTCCCTCCCAGACATTCATGTGACTGCTGCCTCATTTCTTTAGGTTTTTGTCAAATATCTCCTTTTCTATTTCCTTCCTTCCTTCCTTCCTTCCTTCCTTCCTTCCTTCCTTCCTTCCTTCCTTCCTTCCTTCCTTCCTTTCCTCCCTCCCTCCCTGCCTCCCTCTCTCTCTCTCTTTCTTTCAACAGTTTCACTTTAGTCCCCCAGGCTGGAGTGCAGTGGTGTGATACGGCTCACTGCAACCTATGCCTCCAGGGTTCCAACGATTCTCCTGCCTCAGGCTCCCGAGTAGCTGGAATTACAGGCACCCGCAACCACGCCCAGCTAATTTTTGTTTTTGTTTTTGTTTTTTTGAGACAGAGTCTCGCTCTGTCACCCAGGCTGGAGTGCAATGGCACAATCTCGGCTCACTGAAACCTCCACCTTCCAGGTTCAAGTGATTCTCCTGCCTCAGCCTCCCAAGTAGCTGGGATTATAGGTGCATGCAACCACGCCCAGCTAATTTTTTTTTTTTTTTTTTTTTTTGTATCTTTAGTAGAGACAAAGTAGTAGGGGTTTAGTAGGGGTTTCACCATATTGGTCAGACTGATCTCGAACTTCTGACCTCATGATCCGCCTGCCTCAGCCTCCCAAAGTGCTGGGATTACAGGTGTAAGACACTGCACCCAGCTAATTTTTGTATTTTTAGTAGAGACGGCGTTTCACCATGTTAGCCAGGCTGGTCTCAAACTCCTGACCTCAGGTGATCCACCCACCTCGGCCTCCCAAAGTAACAAAGTGCTAGGATTACAGGTGTGAGCCACCACACCCGGCCAAGTGTCTCCTTTTCAGAGTGTTCTTCTAAATCTCCCCATCAAAAGAAAGCCTCATGTACACAAACACATACACACTTACACACACATACACATCACACTTCTGCACATCAGTACTCGCCTGCACACACACACACTCCTACATGCAACCTTCACACACATCTACAACTACACAAAAACACCACACACACACCTGCACATGTGCACACACATTCCTGCACACACCCACACATAATCCTCCTATCTATTCCTCTCTACTCCCCATCATGCTTTACTTTTCTCCATAACATTTATATCATCTGGCATGTTAAATATGTTTTTTGATTATTTGTCTATTAGCTGCCAAAAGATCAGAAACTTTATTCATTTCACTCACCATTTTGTCTCCAGTAATAGGCAGATAGGAGGCCCTCAAATATTTGTGGGATGGATGAATGGGTGGGTGTGTGGGTGAGTGTGTGGGTGGATGGGAAGGTCTATGGATGGGTGGATGGAAGGAAGAGTGGATGGGTGGATGGGTAGATGGGTGTGTGGGTGGATGGATGGATAGGGGAATGGATAGGTGGATGGATAAGAGGGTTTATGGAGTGGAAGGATGGGTGGGTGGTTGGATGGATGGGAGGGTGGGTGGGTGAATGGGTGGATGAGTGGGTAGATGGATGGGATGGGTGTGTGGATAGATGGGAGGGTGGATGGGTGAATGAATGGGTGAGTGGGTAGATGAATGGGAGGACGGGTGGGTGAATGGATCCCGAAAGAACTTAGGGCATTTTGTTGAAATATTCTACTTAATTCTACACCTTCACTTCAGACTGGAGATGCCCTGAAGGCAGGTCTATGGCCTCTTTGTGCCTTTTTTAACTGGTGTTTTAGGAAGCCTGATACAGATTTTTCACAAATACCAGTTGGGCTGATAGAAAGTCCCAGCAGAGTCTTCCCCACTCTCAACTTCTGAGTATCCTTTAAAAGGCCCAGCTCCAAACTCTGACATCTGTAGAAGGTGCTGCTCCAAGGCCCAGGCCCGTGACTTTGCCCTGAGTGTCCCTGTGTTGTATAAGCAGGAAAACAGAGGACCGTAAAGCACTGAGGAAACCCCAAAATAAGCACTGAACCCCGAAGGACTCAGGGCATGGGCGGGAATAAGACGGAGAGGGGGCAGGAGGGTCTGTGAGGTGACTGTGGTAGGTCAGTTTGGAGCACAGCGTCCTCCATGTTGGCTTCCACTGCAGATTTATTAAAAACACCAATCTAATATACAGCTGAGAAACTGAGGCTCAAAAAGTTGAAGGAGCTCTCCAAGGGCCACATCTCAGTAAGCGGTGGCGTCAAGACTCCAACCCAGGTTTGATGTACCCCAGGTTTAAAATTATCTCTCTTAAACCCAAAATGAAAGTAGAAAGGAGTTATTTTGTGTTTTAGGAATGGCCTGGGAAAAGGAACTGTCATCCTCCTTCTGCGTAAGGAGATAGTACGGAGTGGAGGACACCAGGGGGCTCTGAGACTGGGACCACAGAGAAAGTCCACTTGCCCCTGATTAATGCTAACTTGGGGGCTTACCCTTTCTGTGACTTGAGTTTCCTCATCTGTACTGCAAGAGCACTAACAGGGCAAACATTGCTTGTGGTTATGAAGATTGAATAACATGTCGCCCGGCACAGAATAAGCTCTCAGCTGGGAGTGGTGGCTCACGCCTGTAATCCCAGCACTTTGGGAGGCCAAGCGGGGAGGATCACTTAAGCCCAGGAGTTCGAGACCAGCCTGGGCAACATGGCAAAACCCTGTCTCCACAAAAACACAAAAATTAGCTGGGCATGGTGGAACACGCCTATAGTTCCACCTACTCGGGAGGCTGAGGCAGGAGGATCATTTGTGCCTGGGAGGTTGAGGCTGTAGTGAGCTGTGATGCACTCAGCCAGGGCAACAGAGCAAGACCCTCTCTCAAAAATAAATAAATCAGAAAGTTCTCAAATATACATTTGCAATAATTAATGCAAATAAATGTTACTTATTACTATTCTCTGAGAGTTCAAGAGAGTTGCAAGGAAATAGAGCTGATATAAAGGGAGTGATATGACACACATCCCCAGTGTCTTGAGCAAGTCATCTCCTCTGTCCCTCAGCCTCTGAACAATTCAATGTTTTACTGTTTTATCTAGTCACTTCTACTTTGGTGTCCCTGAAGCACTTTGTACAAATGTTTATGACAATACTTAGCCTCTCTTCAGTTTTCCTGCCCCGTGCCCAGCCGACTGCACCTTCCCCTACACAGGGAATAGATGACAATCTTGGTGCCAAGGACTGCACCAAGCCTGTTTTCTGAACCATCCCAGCTAATCATCACAGCTACCCTAGGAGGGCTATTACTATCCCCACTAAGGGGAGGAATCTGACCCAGAGATGCTAAGTGGCCAAGAACATCCTGTATGTGGCACTGCTGGGATTTGAGCCTAAGTCAAGGGATCAATCACTCCAGAAAAAAAGAAAGAAGAGAGAGAGGGAAGGGGCTCAGAGGGGGAGGGAGGGTGGGACAGGAATATCACTTTGGACAAGTTTATGGAACCAGGAAAAGACTGTAAATGAGCAGAGACTCACATCCCATTCAGAAAGAAATTGAAGTGTGCATGTGTGAGTGCGTGTGTGTGCGTGTGTGTGCATGTGTGCGCGTCTGTGTGCATGTGTGCACGTGTACGTGCATGTGTGTGCACGTGTGCGTGTGCGTGTGTGCATGCGTGTGTATGCGCATGCGTGCGCATTTGTGTGTGCACGTGCGCATGCAGCTTCTACTTTCTCAAGTCATACTTAGCACGTTCACTGTCTACACTTCATTAGTCCAAGAAAGCCCCTCTAGGATCTAAATGTAAATTCAAAAGAAGTATCACATTCTGCCTGTTCATCTCATCTGCGTTCCCCATCTTCTGTACTTTGTATTAGACAACTGAATAACTATAGCTATGTCCTAGAAACCCAATTTCCTCCCAGAAATAGAGGGCTTTAAAGGGAGACATGCATACATACATACATACGTATTGACGTAAACACACAGGCCCATAGCTGTCTTGAAAAGATTCCTTTTAGGCATGAACCAGGCCTCTACGGTCTTCCTAGTAAAGAAGGCACAGGAATCTAAACTGCCCCTCCCTGTGGCCAGTGTAGCCAGGGGCACATTGAAGGTCATGGGCAACTGTTGACCCCATTTGCCCCTCCCCTGTTCTTGAACCTCTCCAGGTGAGGGAATGATGGCCTTAATTAAAATGTCTCTTTCCCCTCCCTCTGAAGACAGGGATAAGGATAGGCTGGGCACGGTGGCTCATGCCTGTAATCCTAGCACTTTGGGAGGCCGAGATGGGCAGATCACGAGGTCAAGAGATTGAACCATCCTGGCCAACATGATGAAACCCTGTCTCTACTAAAACTACAAAAATTAACTGGTTGTGGTGGCAGGCACCTATAGTCCCAGCTACTCGGAAGGCTGAGGCAGGAGAATCTCTTGAACCCAGGAGGCAGAGCTTTCAGTGAACCGAGATCACGCCATTACACTCCAGCTTGGTGACAGAGTGAGACTCCATCTCAAAAAAAATAATAAAAGATTAAAAAGACAGGAATAAGGAAAATAACTACCATTCAGACAAAACTTTACAGTTCATGAAGAACTTTCAGATTCCTTATTTGATCCAATCATCTACCAGCCCTGGGAGGCAGAGATTGAGTGACCACTCTTCAGATGGGGAATCCAAGACTCTGAGACAGAAATGGTGGCCACGGTCTGCACCTGGAGGAGCCCACAGTGGGCCCCATGTCTGTCTGATTCCTGAGCCCTTGGGTGGGTGTCCAGGGGTGAACACCACCGGTGATCCCACATCAGGACCTTGGCCCCGCCACAGGCTTGAGGCCACTGGGAAGATCTGTGTCACTGAAACTGTGACGTCAGAGGCCCTCAGTTCCTTCACCTCCTGTCATGGCCAGCAGCTTCCTGGCAACCGGAAAGTCACAGCCCGGCTCTGGGTGGGTCACTCTGCATGGTGGAGGGTACAGCCCATGGGTTCTCACCCAGCCCCGCCTCTGTGTGGGGCTCCTACCCTCTCCAGCACCACCCTCAGTAGGAACAGCTGGGGGCTAAACCTGCCCTGTCCAGCCTTGCCTCCTTTCCGACCCCTTCTCCTAGGTTCTTCCCTTTTGTGCCAGAGACCCCAGGGCGTAGACCTATGCTTTTCAATGCATAAAATAAAATACAGCAAACGACAAAGGAAATTTAGAAAATGAAAATACAGTTTTAAGAATATGTTTTACAATTTGCAATAAACTCAGCTAACATCTATCCTATTGTAGATCTTACAGTATTAGAAACTGTAAGATCACCAATGGTTCATTTTAGTTTTAGAAGAATATTTTTAGTTCCAGAATGAAATGAAAACAGGCAACTTTTGAAGCTATGCAGAGAAGCACGTTTGTCCTTTGAGATGTATTTACAGAATTTGTTTAAAATTAGAAATAAAAAATATTTTGATTTTTAAAAAATTTACGAGAAACTTGTATATGTGCGTCTTGCTGTTGTTGAGACAGAGTCTCACTCTGTTGCCCAGGCTGGAGTGCACTGGCACGATCTCGGCTCACTGCAACCTCTGCCTCCCAAGTTCAAACGATTCTCCTGCCTCAACCTCCTGAGTAGCTGGGAGCACAGGTGCACACTACCATGTTCAGCTAATTTTTGTATTTTTAGCAGTGATGGTGTATTGCCATGTTGGCCATACTGTTCTTGAACTCCTGGCCTCAAGCGTTCTGCCTGCCTCAGTCTCCCAAAGTGCTGGGATTGCAGGTGTGAACCACTGTGCCCAGCCTGCTTTCTTTATTCTACATTAAATAACAAGACTTATGTGTTTGATTTAGCCATTCCACAGTGTATATGTATTTCAAAACTTTGTTATATGCCATACATATATACAATTTTTATTTGTCAAATAAAATAAGGAATATGAGAAAAGATCTATCAGAACAGCAGTCAAAAAAAAGAAAATATCAAAATACCATGATTTAATATCTAACAATTTAAATTAGTAATAAGCATAAGTGATATAAAATATCTGCAGATGTAATGTGATATGGGTATCACAGTTATTACGTTACTGGTTTGGCCGGGCATGGTAACTTACGCCTGTAATCCCAGCACTTTGGGAGGCCAAGGCAGAAGGATCACCTGAGGTCAGGAGTTTGAGACCAGCTTGACCAACATGGAGAAACTCCATTGCTACTAAAAAAAAATACAAAATTAGCCGGGCGTGGTGGCACATGCCTGTAATCCCAGATACGCAGGAGACAGGAGAATCGCTTGAACCTGGGAGGTGGAGGTTGCGGTGAGCCAAGACGGCGCCATTGCACTCTAGCCTGGGCAACAAGAGTGAAACTCTGTCTCAAAAAAAAAAAAAAAAAAAAAAAAAAAAAAAACTTACTGGTTTGTAGCCTACATTCATAATATTTTTAAAATGCCCCAAAATGCCCAAATTTCAGGGAGAGGTTAGTGAAAATAAAGAATTTGTTCTTTTCCCGTCTAAGTTGGCACATCCCTGGTGGGGGAGGGTCTGTAGATTCTAGCAGCCCTGAGTGCCAATTTTATGTGTGTGCATCGTTTAATCCTCTGCTGATAAGCAGGAGCAAGGGAGTAGTGTCTAGACGCTCCAGCCCTACAAGGAGACAACATGAGTCCACATCCCTGCTCCGTCCCTCAGTCGCTGGTGTGATCCAGGCAAGTTACTTAACCTCTCTGTTAAGTAAACAAGTGGTAATAATTCTCACCTCATTAGACTGCCACTTCACCCAGTACCTGGCACACAGTAAGTATTTTAAGTAACTTTAGTTTAAATTGATTCCTTTTCCTTTGGCCTTTTAAGAAAGCCCTACAAGGTAATTATTACATCCATTTTTTTCCCCAGAAGAAACTGAGGCCCACAAAGGGAAAGTCATAAGCCCAGCATCACACGGGGTTCAGAGGAGAATTTTGTTAATCAGAGGAAAGCTCTAGAAAGGTAACCTGAAAGAAACACAAGTCTTTTCCAGGTGTGGAAGCTCATTCCTGTAATGCCAACACTTTGGAAGGCTGAGTTGGGAGGATCACCTGAAGCCAGGAGTTTGAGACCAGCCTGGGTAACATAGTGATGCCTCATCTCTGTTAAAAAAAAAAAAAAAAAAAAAAAAAATCTTTGTGGGGAAAGAAACACAAGTCTGGACAGTGAGGAGATACTGAGGAAAAGGGTAAAAAATATTCCATCATTTACCAACTAGGTGATTTGGTTTCCAAATTCAAAAACACCCTTTCTTTTCCCTTCAGCAGTCAAAATTGCACTGTCGCTGCATGCATATCTGTGACAGTCATCATAAGCAAAGCTAGGTTTCCGTACAGTAGCTGCCCCCCATCATCCACAGGGGATATATTCCAAGAGCCCCAGTGGGGTCCACAGATAGTACCAAACCCTATATATGCTATGTTTTTTCCTATACATGCACTCCTATGATAAAGTTTAATCTACAGGAACCAACAGATGCTGGAGAGGATGTGGAGAAACAGGAACACTTTTACACTGTTGGTGGGAGTGTAAATGAGGTCAATCATTGTGGAAGACAGTGTGGCAATTCCTCAAGGACCTAGAATTACCATTTGACCCAGCAATCCCATTACTGGGCATATACGCAAAGGATTATAAATCATGCTACTATAAAGACACATGCACATGTATGTTTATTGTGGCACTATTCACAACAGCAAAGACTTGGAACCAAGCCAAATGTCCATCAATGATAGACTGAATTAAGAAAATGTGGCACATATACACCATGGAATACTATGCAGCCATAAAAAAGGGTGAACTCATGTCCTTTGCAGGGACAAGGATGAAGCTGGAAACCATCATTCTCAGTAAACTATCACAAGGACAGAAAACCAAACACTGCCTGTTCTCACTCAGGTGGGAACTGAACAATGAGAACACTTGGATACAGGGCAGGGAACATCACACACTGGGGCCTGTCAGGGTGTGGGGGGCTAGGAGAGGGATAACATTAGGAGAAATACCTAATGTAAATGATGAGTTGAAGGGTGTAGCAAACCAACAGGGCACATATATACCTATGTAACAAACCTGCACGTTGTGCACATGTACCCTAGAACTTAAAGTATAATAAAATTTAAAAACCAAATAAATAAATAAATGATAAGTAAATTTAAAGAAAGTTTAATTTACAAGTTAGGCACAGTAAGCAATCGACAACAATAGCTGATAATAAAACAGAACAAATGTAATACGCCGGCCTCACTACTCTTGCACTTTGGAGCCATTATGAAGTAAAATAAGGGTTATTTGAACCCAAGCACTGTGATACAGTCCATCTGGTCACAAGTGGCTACTAAGTGACTAACGGGCAGGCAGCAAATCCAGGGAATACCAGTGTGGATGTGCCAGACAAAGCGAGGGTTCTCATCCTCAGTGGGATGGAGCAGACAGCTTCAGATTTCATCACGCTCCTCAGAATGGCATGCAATTTAAAGCTTATGAACAGTTTATTTCTGGAATTTTCCATTTAATATTTTCAGACCGCAGCTAACCATGGGTAACTGAAACCATAGAGAGTGAAGCCGCGGACACAGGAGCTACTCTATTTTCCGAAGCAGCAGTCTGCAAACTGGTGGAGGCCTACGCTGCAGCACCACCGCCATTCCCCTTCAGGATGCCACCTGTCTGTCCCTCCCAGGACAGGAGGAACTGGTAGGGCAGCCCTCCTTCCATGATCCAGACCAGCGACAGTTCAAGAATCAACACGAGATCCACCCTAGAAAAATGACGGTCAAATTTACGACTTCAGTTGGAGCATTAGGAAAAGGCTCCTTTCTTTCCCTGGGGCTGCAGGGTTGGTAGGATTGAAACATGCAGCCAATGTTAGTTCCAGGTTTTATCACCACATGGGGACAACCTGCCTGACCAAGAGAACAAAGCAAAAGGAATTGAGACCAATAACTGAATAAACAATGTCCGATCAAGCCAGGCCTGAAGGCAGTGCCCTGCTCCGAACTTTTCATTTCTGTCAAATGCATTTGCTTTTTTGTTTAAACTATTATAAGTTGGGTTTCTGCCACTTACAAACAAAATCATCTTAACTAATAAACTCCCCCCTTCATTTTCTTGCCCTTAACTTCCCTAGCTCAACTCAGTGGGGTCTAGGGTGCTACCAACACTTGTAGGTGAGAGTCTGCTGTAGTTTCTGAGCCTGTCTTTCTGATGAAAGGAGAACGTCTTAAACCCCTCAACACTCACCTTCTGCCACCATCACTCAATAAAACCATTGGGAGGATCAGGGTCCCAGAGAAACCCTTGAGGCTGTGTTGCTGGCTCTGGGGTTCAGCTCTGGTTCTCTGCTGTGCTCCCCTGGCAGAATGTCAGGCCTTGAGCCCAGTTCTGTACCATGTTTGTATTTCCTAGTACCAAGACTTCCATTCTGTTAGTGTGCAAGCATGCCATACACAGGCTGCCCCCAAAACAATCACTTTCCTCCCTGCTGTTTATTTCAAGGCATATCACCAACATATTGGCATCTTTCAGCTCAGTCAAAACCCGACTCATATCAAATTTTTGACACTGTTTCTATACCTGGCAAGAAAATCACTTGGAAAGTCAGACCTTGGGTAGACCATTAAACCGAAAATAAATTCCTTATGGAGATCATTTAAACTTAAGCCATGACAAATCCCAGCTATAAGAAGAAGGAGGGCTAAGACTTTCTAATGCCCTGACAGTTAAAAATAGTCATTAAAATCCAGCCTGATTCTATAAGCCGTGATTTTAAAATCCTGTTGGGAAAACTCAGGAGGACAAAGTGGGCTTATTTGATGGTGGGACGATTACAGGAGCAGTGCGAGGAAAGGGAGTGAGTTTTCTCCTCTTCCCAGCTTCAGGGAGGCCTATTTGTACAACTTGCAGGGATTTTTCCAGGTGTGACCACACGGCTCAGAACAGCTCGAAAATGAAGGCAATCTCTTTCTTCTGGTGCATAGAGAAAAGGACAAAACTCAGGCCGTCGGTCACAGGATGGTGACAGGTGTGTGACTCCCTGGGCCGGGAATTGAGCTCTGCGCACTGCCTTGGATGAAGCCCATCTGACAGGGAGGAAACCACCGACCAGAAGTTCAGATGGGCATGAATGACAATAGCTAGCATCTGCTGAGTGGTTACCATGTGCCAGGCACCATTCACAGGCTTTGTCTGTACTGTCTCAGTTGAATCTAATAGCCCTATGGCACCGACACTAATATCAGTTCCATTGTACACACGAAAGAGCTGAGGCTTACAAAGACTAACTTGCTGTATTCGTTATCCATTGCAAGGTTAATAATTATTCCAAAACTTTGTGGCTTAAACTACTTTTATTAATTGTCTCACATTTTCTGTGGGTCAGCAATTGGGAAACTCCTAGCTGGGTGGTTCTGGCTTGGGGTCTCTCAGAAGGTGGTAGTCAAGAAATTGGCCAGAGTTACAGTTCTTTAAAAGCTGGAGGATCCACTTCCAATATGGCTCACTCAGTGGCTGTTGGCAGGAGGCCTCAGTTTCTCACCACATAGGCCTCTCCCTAGGACTAGTTGAGCATCCTCACAACATGGCAGCTGGCTGCCCCCAGAGTGGATGATCCAAGAGAGGGACCAAGGAGGAAACCACAGTGTCTTGCATGTCCTTTTATGATATCTCGACTGTCATACAACACTTCTGCCATATTCTATTTATTAGAAGGAAGCCACAAAGAATAGCTCACATTCAAGGGCAGAGGACATAGGCTGTATCTCTTGAAGGGAAACGTATCAAAGAGTTTGGACATATTTTCAAACTACCACAGTACCTTACAGAAGATCGCAGTGTGACTGAGCCAGATGATAAGACCCGGCTCCTAACCACAAAACTATTTTGCATCTCAGGGAAGAACAAAACCTTCCTTTATTGTGCTGGGAAACATGAACTTAAAGTACACTATTTGAATAGATAAGACATGTGCATGATAAAATACCAAAATGATACAAAAAAAATGGTGTATAGAGTAATGGACGTCCCCCTTCTTACCCTGGCCCCCAGTTCTTCTTTGCACAGGCAGCCTCCGCTGAGAGTTTCTCAAGAATACTTCCAGTGATAGTCTGGGCCAGCAGTTCTCAGTGTGGTCCCCGACCAGCAGCATCAGCGTCACCTGGGAACGTGCTAGAAATACAGATTCTCAGACCCCATCCCAGACCTACTGAATCAGAAACCCTGGAGGTGAGGCCCTGCAACTGGTGTTACAACAAGCCAGTATCTCACATTTACTTATAACAAGCCAGTATCTCACATTTACCTTGATCTCCTGGGGCCCTATGCCTGGCCCGCAGTTGGAGAATCAGTTCAAGATGGTTCTACCACAAATCTCACATGCCTGGGCCCCATAGTGTTTTCTCTCGAAGTGTAAGATCATTTACCTGTTAATATCTTGCAGTCTTCCTCCTCAGGAAGGGTGTGTGATGTCAGAATCTTGTTTCTGTCCATGCCTTTTTTACTATCATTGAAACTCCCCATTGATGGAAATCTGATTGAGACCTGTGAATTTTGTTAAAGTCAAGAAAATGATAATGACAATAGGAATGATGCAGTTGTACCCTATCTAAAGAAAACAGAATATGTTAAAATTATAATATTGACAAGTCAGGAAATGCCTCTTTATTTACCAAATTTATTCCAGGTACAAAAGTGCTCACTATAGGCTCCTCTGGCTAGCAGTCCTCATCAATGTTAAGCATGATTCAATTTACAAAAATGCCAGTATTCCCTAATGTAGTGTTCTGGGAATGCATCCATGGAATAAAGTGATATCTGCTAGACAACTAGTGTATGCTGACAGTGCCAAGGTCCTTGAATTGTGTTAATATAAGCAACACATCTTACCTTTTTATGTTCCAGATGTTACAAAAGCAGTAACAAGGCCGGGCTCAGTGACTCATGCCTGTAATCTCAGCACTTTGGGAGGCCTAGGTAAGCGGATCACCTGAGGTCAGGAGTTCAAGACTAGCCTGGGCAACATGGTGAAACCTTGTATTTACAAAAATGTGGGCATGATGGCAAGTGTCTGTAATCTCAGCTACTCAGGAAGCTGAGACAGAAGAATTGCTTGAACCCGGGAGGCGGAAGTTACAGTGAGCTGAGATCATGTCATTGCAAACCCAGCCTGAGTGACAGAGCAAGATTCTGTCTCAAAAAAAAAAAAAAAAAAAAAGGCAGTAAAAAAAATAAAGCATTATACTTCATTATTTTCTAAGCATTAGATCAGCAAGCAAGCATCTGAGACTTGTGACCATGTGCTAAAATATAAATGCTGTGTGTCTGTGTACACGTGTTCCTAAGTTGTGATGATGCCATACCGCCTTGTGTGACCTGGTCCTTCCACCTTATTCTATTCACCAGAAGCAAGTTATGGAGCTCAGGCATGGTGGCTCATGCTGTAATCCCAGCACTTTGGGAGGCCGAGGTGGGTGGATCACCTGAGGTTAGGAGTTCGAGACCAGCCTGGCCAACATGGTGAAACCCTATCTCTACTAAAAATGCAAAAATTAGCCGGACATGGTGGCGGGCATCTGTAATCCCAGCTACTCGGGAGGCTGAATTGTTTGAACCCGTGAGGCAGAGGTTGCAGTGAGCTGAGATCACACCACTGCACTCTAGCCTGGGTAACACAGCTAGACTCCATCTCAAAAAAAAAAAAAAAAAAAAAAAAGAAGCAAGTTATGGAATCCAGTGTACACTCAGAGCAAGAGCCTGAACTCCAGAGCGACAGGAATCACTGGGGCCATCGTGGAAGCTGGCTACCTCTGTGTGTGTGTGTGTAATATATGTGAATCTGTCCATGTAAAATGTCCATGTATCTGACAAAGTTTCATCTTCTTATTAAAGATGTTCACTGTTTTATGTTTCAAAATATGAGTTGGCTAATTTTGTTGTATTATTATACTCACCTAGCTCACATCAAACTTGGGGCAACAAATGAAGCACTGACAACTTGACAAACCTCAGAGGATTTTAAATGGGAATTGGGTGGAGACCTAAACACCTAAAAGTAGGGGATTGTTTAATTATGTCTCATTCTAATGACAGACTACTAGACCAGCATTAAAAACCAGCATATTGTCAAAAATATACAGTACCATGAAAAGATACTCATAATCTCAAGTTGAAGACTATGAGCCCCATTTATTTCAGAATGATGCCTGTATATACACAACTAACATTTTTTGAGCATTTAACTATATACCAGGCACTATGCTAACTGCCACAAATTAATCCTTTCATCTAATCCCTACAACTTCCCTAGAATGTAGCTATAGCTATTTTCCAGATGAGGAAATGGAAGCACACAAGGTTAAGAAGCTGCTCAAGAATGAGGAAAGTTATTTTCAAATAACATATTTATTTTCTTTCCTTTTTTTTTGAGATGGAGTCTCGCTCCGTCTCTCAGACTAGAGATTGCAGTGGTGCAATTCAGCTCACTGCAACCTCCGCCTCCCAGGTTCAAGCAATTCTCCTGCTTCAGCCTCCTGAGTAGTTGGGATTACAGGCACCCGCCACCACGTTGGGCTAATTTTTTTGTATTTTTAGTAGAGACAGGGTTTCGCCATGTTAACCAGGTTGGTCTGGAACACCTGACCTCAGGTGATCCACCCGCCTCCGCCTCCCAAAGTGCTGGGATTACAGGTGTGAGCCACTGCCCCCGGCCTCAAATAACATATTTCATAAGGGCTTAATGTCCAGAATATATAAAGAACTCTTATAACTCAACAACAGAAAACAAACAACCCAATTGTTTAAATGAGTAAAGAGCTTGAATAGACCTTTCTTCAAAGAAGATCTACAAATGGCCCATAAGCACATGAAAAGATGTTCAACATCACTAGTCATTAGGGAAATGCAAATCCAAACCACAATGAGACACCACTTTCCAGCCACTAGATGGCTACAATAATATTTTAAGGGAAAACAACAAGTTGTGGTAAGGATGTGGAGAAAATGGAAGCCCCGTACATTGCTGGTGGTCATAGCATACGGCGCAGTTGCTGTGGAAGACAGTTTGGCAGTTCCTCAAAAAGTTAAGCATAGAATTATTGGCACAGAATATGACCCAGCAATTCCACCTTAGGTATATACCCAAAAGAATTGAAAAACAGTGTTCTGACAAAAACTTGTACAAGAATGTTCAGAGCAGCACCATTTGCTATAGCCAAAAGATGGAAACAGCCCAAATGTGCATCAGTTGTTGAATGGATAAACAAAGATGGGGCATACCCATACAATGGAATGTTATTCCACCTTTTACAAAGTGAATTATGGCCAGGTGCGGTGGCTCACGCCTGTAACCCCAGCACTTTGGGAGGTGGAGGAGGGTGGATGACCTGAGGTCAGGGGTTCGAGACCATCCTGGCCAACATGGTGAAACCCTGTCTCTATTGAAAATACAAAAAATTAGCTGGGCATGGTGGTGCACACCTATAATCCCAGCTACTCAGAAGGCTGAGGCAGGAGAATCACTTGATCCCAGAAGGCAGAGATTGCAGTGAGCTGAGATCACGCCACTGCAGTCCAGCCTCGGCAACAGAGCGAGACTCTGTCCCCCCCAAAAAAAAACAAAAAAAAAAGAATTGCTGGATAACATGGATGAACCTCTAAACATTATGCCAGACACAAAAGATCACAAATTATGTGGTCCCATGTATATGAAATATCCAGAATAGGTAAATCCATAGAGACTGAAACTAGACTAGTGGTTGCCAAGGGTTGGTAGTGGTAGTGAATGGGAAGTGACTGCTTCATGGTTACAGGGTGATGAAAATGTTTTGCAACTAAATAGAGATGTTGGTTGCACAACAAAGTGAATGTATTAAATGACATTGAAATGTGCATTTAAGAATTGTGTATTGTAGGCCGGGCGCGGTGGCTCAAGCCTGTAATCCTAGCACTTTGGGAGGCCGAGACGGGCGGATCACGAGGTCAGGAGATCGAGACCATCCTGGCTAACACGGTGAAACCCCGTCTCTACTAAAAATACAAGAAAATTAGCCGGGCGAGGTGGCAGGCGCCTGTAGTCCCAGCTACTCGGGAGGCTGAGGCAGGAGAATGGCGTGAACCCGGGGGGGCGGAGCTTGCAGTGAGCCGAGATCGCGCCACTGCACTCCAGCCTGGGGCACAGAGCAAGACTCTGTCTCAAAAAAAAAAAAAAAAAAAAAAAAAAAAAAAAAAAAAAAAGAATTGTGTATTGTATTGTTGTATTTTTGTGAATTTTACCACATTTTTTTAAAAAAGAAATCTGCCCAAGGCCATTCAGCTAATAAAGAGCATGATTAGGACCCAGATGGTCTGGGCTGTAGCACCCACTCTTCAGCAGACCAGGAAGAAACATACCAGACTACTAACTGAAGTTTCCTGTATGATGGGCCTGAAGATAATTTATACATTCTTCTTTAAAAGCTTGTCTTCCAATTTTTCTTAATAAACAATAATAAATATATGTCATTGAATCATAGGGATCTATGGGTATCCTATAAGTCACCATATAACCAAAGGCTAGCCTAGGGGATTAAGAAGGTAGGTGAGCCATAGGTTTGCCTCTGAGTTCCCTGGCTCAGCACTAACAGCTCTTTAGCCTCTGTTGCCTGTTCTACACATCACACCCATCCAGCTACAGAAGACCCCAAAGATCTGCTCGAATCCACAAGCCACACAGAAATCCGCACAAATCTAGGCACTGGGGAAATGCATAGTCACCTTCTCCAGAGAGGGCCTTTGTTCTGAGCTACCCAATGGGGATTCCAAAAAAGGGGCTCCTTAAAGAAGCCCTGTGGGACCCATGAGTTCAGTTTGCTGAATCATTCCTGAAGAGGTGCTTTGGAACCCCAGGAGTCACGCTACAGATTGCAGGCGTTTGCAATTTTGGCAGTTTCATATGCAAGTGTTAAGATGAGTCTGTGAAGTTGGTTGTTTTTGAGCTTGAATAAAGATTTCCTGGTTCCACACCAGACTTACAGAATCAGAGTTTTCAGGGATAGGGTCAGTCTTCTATACTACAGCCCTCCCTCTGTACACACACACACACACACGGCAAAGAGCACAGGCTTCGTCTCCGCTATTTACTGGATGCCCTTAAGCTGTGTAATCATCTGGAACCCTCCATTTCTTTATATGGTAAATGGAAAGAAGAAGACCCAGATAAACACCTATCTCAAAGGGTTTGTAGTGATTGGGTGGTAGAAAGTGTGTGATAGGCCCAGCCCTGCTAGGAGAGAATAAAGAGGCCCTGGACATAATCAAAAATAACTTGGGAATCATTTCCACTGGGGTTCAAACCCACCCTCACCATTTATGGACTGTGATGTTTAGAAGATCCTTCACCCTCTTCGGCCCCAATAGTACCTACCTCCTATGGGTTTTGTGGACATAATCCATTCTCAGTGCCCAGCTCATGATAGGTACTAAAATAGCAGCTGTCATTGAAAATGTTTGCTCCCTTCTTCCAAGGAAAAGCATGGGAACCCAGTGGGACTCACTGGGGATGGAGGCACCTTTCCCCCTAATTTCTTAAAGCCAAGCTACAAATGGTGTGTTCTATACACTTCAGGTATTAAGGAAACAGTCATACTCCAAGGTGGCTCCAGGGTTGTCCTATTTTGTCCCCAGCTTTGCCGACTGAAAGGGAGACAAGGAGAGAATGACAGAAAAATCACAGCACTAGGTCAGTAACCAGGTAAACTGCTGAGATCCTGTCAAGTTTTACAATACTGGAATTCAAGAACTGAAACAGTTGTAGATTAGCACATGCCTCAGAGTAGTCTGAACCTCAGGGCTACAAAGGGTGGGTCGGGAGGACATTCGTCCCAAAGTTCAGGTTCACAGTCCACTTTATCCTTCAGATATTCTCCCCAAATAGGGTTGCAGAGATTCTGGAAAAGGATGTGATTCATCACAGGGCTCAAACCTGGGTCCCCTTTGCTGAGCAGGCACCTTGGACCCACAAGGAAATTAATATACAATCACGGCTGTATAAGGCTGTTTCAGGCTGCATATATGACAGTGGACCCATAGGATAATAATGGACCTGCCCTATACAGGGGTACCTTTTTTTTTTTAACCTTTTACACTGTATTTTTACTATACCTTTTCTATGTTTAGATACACAAATACCATTGTGTTACAGTTGCCTACAGTATTCAGGAATGCAACCTGCTGTACAGGTTTGTAGCCCAGAAGCAATAGGCTACAGCGCCTGAGGTGTGTAGTAGGCTATACCGGCTAGGTTTGTGTAAGTACACACTCTGATGTTGGCCAACGAAACTGCCGAAGGACACATTTCTCAGGATGTATTCCAGTAATTAAGTGACACATGACTGTATACCTATTTTTCCTAAATCTTGTAATAATCCTGTGTCACATGCATTGATCTTACATGTGCGTTAAAAAGCATCAAGCTTTTGCCGGGCGCGGTGGCTCACACCTGTAATCCCAGCACTTTGGGAGGCCAAGGCAGGCGGACTACCTGAGGTCAGGAGTTCAAGACCAGCCTGGCCAAGATGGTAAAACCCTGTCTCTACTAAAAATACAAAAATCGGCCGGGCATGGTGGCGGGTGCCTGTGATCCCAGCTACTGGGGAGGCTGAGGCAGAGAACTGCTTGAACCCGGGAGGCAGTGGTTGCAGTGAGCCGAGATCGCGCCACTGCACTCCAGCCTGGGCGACAGAGCTAGACTCCGTCTCAGGAAAAAAAGAAAAAAAAAAAAAAAAAAAAAAAAAAAATCAAGCCTTCAACACAACATTTTGCATTTAGTGTAATCTGTTTGTACTTGTTCCTGGCATTTTTCTTTTCATTATTTTTTCATTATTGAAGGAGCTTCACGAACTGGGTGTGGTCAGGCCTCTGGGGAGGCCAGGAGCCCAGGACAGCTCCACCCAGAACCTCTGGTCCTGGGAACGGACCCAGGCCTGTGGAAGTCCCCGATCTCCTGCCGAACAGAGGGGAGCACGGGGCCTCTGCACCTGACAGCGGACACCCTCGCCAGGACTCACCCCACAAAAGACGCCGGGAAGTGCCGCGGGAGAAGGGGGCTGCAGCCGGTGGGATGGGAAACGCGGCTGCCCAAGAGCCCGGGGCCGGCCGCGCCGTCCTTGTCCCCGGAGTGAACTCTCCCTCTGTGCGCGCAGCTGATGGCGGGGCGCGCGGCCGCGGCCCCTCTTCTCCCTCCCTTTAAAGAGAAGGGCGCGATTGTGTGGATTTCACAGTCTGAGCACAGCTGAAAAGGAGAGAATTAAGTCTCCCTCACGGCTCTTTTCAAGGAGGCCGAGGCTGCGATTCGCCTTCATTCAGAATATATGAAGCCTTTGTGCGCCGGGGCCGGGCAGGCGCGGCGGCCCCGCTCCCCGGCTGACACTCTTTACAGTGGAAACGTACAGTAATTAACGCGGGTTCCGCTCCCGCCCGCGCCCGGAGTTGAAGGGGCCGCCGCCTCCGTGCGCCTGGGAACCAGCGCCCGCCCGAGGTCGCATTTGTGCACCTGAGAACGCGGCGGCGCATTTGTATCCGTGCCCTCGACGCCCGAGACCCATCCATTTTGGCGCGGAGCTGCCGGGCTGTCAGGGTGCGCCGCGGCCCCCGCAAGTGTTGCTAATCAAAGCGGAGCCGGCTCCTCCGCCCCGCGAGCTTGCGGCGGGGGGCGCTGCCTGGGCTGGGGGGAGGAAGCCCAGGGGCCGGCCGAGGTGACCCGGTGGAGGCTTCGCCACCTCTGATTGCGGGGAGTCTGTGATTCGGAAGGGGGCAGGAGGGGTGTAGACAAAATACTTCAGGCTTCCTCCATGGGAATTGTTACCATGAGACTGAAATTTAATTTATTTTTATTTTTATGCTTTTGGTTTAAAAGAGATGAAATCTGGCCCGTGTAGCTGGGGCCTGCCAATATTTTGGCTGCGCTTCGTTTTCAAGTTTTTTTTTTTTTTGTCACTCTAGGTCGGATGATTCATGCTGGTAAGCATGTTGTATCATTTATACAGTAATGCAGCCTAATAACACCCTCCCCTTCAAATATGTTCCTTAAAGAGCCAGAAGAATTTGTTCCTGTAGACTCAAACCTATGTTCTTAATAAAGGCTGACTGAAGAAATAAAGCTCTGGAAAAAAAAAAAAAAAAGAGATGGTGGGGGTTTGGGGAGCAACTTGACAGCTTGCTGATGAAATGCCAACACTGCCCTTGTCCTCTTCCTTCTCTCTTCTGGTGGTATTACAATGTGTGGCTTAACACAAAGCTTTGCATACAAAGTTAATTTTTAAAAATCATCCTTCCCTCAGGGGCTGCACTAAAGGGATGCCAGTGTTCTTATTTTGTGCTCTATAAGAAGGAAGGCAATGTATTCAACTGGCAATCACTGAACTCAGCGCCCCTGGTTCAGTGTCAGGTTGAGCAAGGCATCCACTCTGGGCTGTTGAGGGCTTCAGAGTGGGAATCAGAGAGGTGGGTCACTTTATCACCCTGCAGCAAGCCTCTGGAAGCAGGTACTTCCATCTCTGGGCAGATCTCACTTCCTTTGAGCAAGATGGGAGCTAGTGACAAGCCCCCAAGGCTGACATGGCAGACAGCTGCTGGACAAGATTCCTATTAAGGCAGCAAAGCATGTTGTTCAAGCCCAAAAAGGCTCTGTCTGTGTTCAAATGCTGCTGCTACTACTAACTTCTATGTGGCCTTAGACACAGGAATCCCACTTACTGTGTTTCGGTTTTCTCCTCTGTAAAATCGGCATAATGATATTGCTACCACTCAAGTTGTAATGGCCATCAAATGATGGAATACATGTGAGCTATTGATTGGTTCATTGTTTCTAACAATAACTGCAATTTATTGAACACTCAGTGTGTTAAATGCTTTACATAGATCACATCTTTCCATCATCTCAAGAACTGTACCAATGAATATTATTATCCCTACTTCACAGATAAGGAAACTGAGGCTCAGAAAGAAACAAACAGGTGAAGAAACTTGCTCTGTTGCAGATTCTAAGGGCCAGGATGCAATTTCAAGTCTTCCTGGGAGCTGAGAACAAGGAAGCAATGTGGCCAACAGTAAGGTAAGAGGTGAAGGTTAAGATTAAGACTCTCAGCAGGTTGAGAAGCAAGGAACTTTTAACCCCTTTAAAAGGGGTCTCCAAGGTGGCGGAGCACAGCAGAATGGTTAAGAGACCGATTTCCAACATCAGAATAGTCCTGGGTTCAAATCTCATCTCCACTACTTACTAGTTGGGTGACCTTGAGCAAATTCCTTAACCTCACAGGAGCCTCAGACTCATCTGTTAAAAGGGCATAATATTAGTCTTGGCCCCATGGAGTTGTCCTGGAGATTAAAGTGAAAAATGTATGTCTCATTAGCTATTGTTATGAGAACACATAGTCTCCCCACTTTGATTTGAAAGGTGCCAATGTTGGCCCACTGGTAATAAATTCTTTCCCAGAGATTGGGTGTTTTAAATTCCACCACTAGAGGATTATTGTCTAGAATGTTACATTTTACAGATCAGTTTCACATCCCCACCTCATTGAATCCTCCCTCTGAGGCTGGAAATCTAGTTACTGGCCCAGCAGGAAGTAGCTCCCCTCTTGTTCCAATTCTCCCCCCTCTTTTTCTCCAGAAGTCTTCTCTGAGCACTTGTCCTAACTAGGTCACCTGATAACACTGGCACGGCACTCTAAACTTGCCCTCCCTAGCACCTAACACCACCCCGACGATGTGCTCCACTCCTGTCTTCCATGTCTGATTAGGGAGCCAGGAAGACAGGGACTATATCTACCCCATTCCCGTCTACAGGAAGCCCAGCACCCAGCAAGGAGCACCTCCAGTGCCCAGATGGCAGCCTTGAATTCCATTTCCCACTTAAAGGGAATAGCACTCATTTGGAGAAATGCTTGATCCCTTGTCTGGGGCAGGAAATATACAAGGTGGGCCTAGATCGTCTTTTACCAGAAAGCAAAGGGACTTTCAAAGATTATTGATGTTATATTAAAAAGACAGGAGCCAACTTGGAAAAGCTGGTGTTGGACAAAGAGGGGGCCATTTACTCATCAACAAGAAAATGACTGGAATGGATCAAAACACATAAAATATGTGTAAAGCCATGAGCCCATTGTCCTTTGGAGAAGGCTATAGAGCCAACTCATTCTTTTGAAAAATGATAACTGAACAGAAAGGATCAACATTCCTCCGCTCTTTCACACACTGACTGTCCCTCAGGGCAACCAATAGTTGATGGAGAGAAGTTTTTCTTTATAGACCTATCAGGCTAATAAAGGAGTGGAGAATGATAGAATTAGGATGTCGCTATTTCACAACCCCTAATGAAGAAATGGATCTAGGAATCGATCATCAACAGCTTCAAACAACCAAAAGAGAGACAACCAGTTATTAAGTGCGCTGTGATGGAAGAACATCATGTCATCCATAAAATCACGTTTCCAAAACCTTCATCTGATCAAGCTTCTAGATCTGACAATTTAGGAGAATTACAGGTGACAGTGGAAAATGCGAACTTATTTCTCAGGGATGCAGATTCCAGGAAAACATATAGGCAAAAGTCCTAGTTTTATCAACATATATAGTGCAAGAAAGAAAGGAGAGGGGGAAGGAAACCCAACACATTAAAAGAAACTTTGAGAGACATCAACAGATCCTAATGGACTTTCTTTCTGTACTAATTTCAATAATATGTAATTTTTTTAAATTATAAGACAAACAAGGAAATTTAAATGCTGCCTGCATGTTTAATGATATTAAGGGATTACTGCTAATTTTTTGATGGAATAATGATAGTATGCTTACTTTTTTTACAATTTTTTTTATTTTTTAGAGGTAAATGCTAAAATGTTTATGAATTAAATCATATGACTTCTGAGATTTGCTTCAAAATAGGCCTGGAAGAGAGAAGAGGGTGAGAGTGGTTTAGATATAATAAGGTTAGACATAAATTGATCACTGGCAAAATGGAGTGATGGTAAGTAGGAGTTTTTAATATAATTCTCTCTCCTTTGTATATGTTTGAAATATTTCATAATAAAAAATGAAGGAAAACAAACTTTTTAAGTATTAGTTTCTGTTCATTAGAAGAGACATTTGGGAGTCAGCGAATGCTTATAAAAGGGGAGGCTCATACATTCCATGTAACTTATGGCTGATTTCACATAAATAAAGAACGTGTTCATTTGTGTTTATGAGTTTCCTTGCACTGTCTGTTTCCTCTGCCTGAATGTGAGCTCCATAGGGGTAGCATCTGTGTTTTGTCGTTCCGTGTACCTGGCACTGAGTAAGTGATCTGTAGATACCGAATGAATGAATGCTTCTCAGGCGGAAGGCCAGGGCTAATGTTTCCATTTTACAGATGAGAACACTGAGGCAGAGGGAGCCGATACTCTTGCCCAGGGTCAGATTGCTGGTTCATGGTGGGACTGGGACTCAAAGCCAGTGTCTCTGATGCTCCCCATTTAGAGTCTTCTACTCGGGGCGTTGTAAGCTGGTGCAGGGAGCTAAGACTGGGCTTAAAGGTCCTGGCATTTATAAGCATATGCTCGCTGTTTACTGGCTGTCCTTTGTGAAAAATGTAAGTGATCGTAACAGTTCACATTGCTTGAGGATGGCATTCTACCACAATTAACTTCTTTCATGCTTACAGCAACCCCATGAGATGGGTTCTACTATTACCCCAGGAGACTGAGACACAGAGGATACACATGCTCTGGCTGGGCCCAGTGGCTCACACCTGTAGTCCTAACACTGTGGGAGGCTGAGACAGGAGGATTGCTCGAGCCCAGAACTTCAAGACCAGCCTGGGCAACATAGGGAGACCCTGTCTCTACAATAAATACAAAAATTATTAATAGCTGGGTGTAGTGGTATGCACCTATGGTCCCAGCTACTTGGGAGGCTGAGATGAGGGGAACGCTTGAGCCTGGATGGTGGAGGCTGCAGTGAGCTGCCGCTGCACTCTAGCATGGGCTATGGAGCAAGAAACTGTCTCAAAAAAAAAAAAAAGAAAAAAAAAATACGCATGCTCTGACCCTAGAGCTCAAACCCTTAGTCTCTTCATTAGACCCTTACCCACTCTATAAAAAGCCTTTGAAAAATAAAACTGTACTGTGGCATTCATCTAGGGGCTGGTGCTTCGCTTGAGGACAGCACAGCATGCTGGTCTGAAGTGTGGCCTCAGAGGACAGGCACATGCAACGTCCACCTGACAGGCGCCATCGGTTAGCGGGTACTTCAGAGCAACACTGCTCTCAACTATCTCATTCTCCTAGTGCAGGGAGCCACAAATCCGGCAGTAAATCCCTACCCAGCCACACACTCCCTACATTGTTCTAGACAGGTCTCTTCCCCTAGCTGGGCCTCAGTTTATCCTTTAAAACCAAGAGAGTTGAACTAGACAGATGTCCCCAAAGGACACCGCATGCTCTGACATCCTTTCATTCAACACTGAAATTCTGTGGTCCCACCAAGGGAGCCATTGGTGTGTCTGGGATGTCTCCACATCAAGCAGTTGGAGGCTCATTTTTAACCCCTCATAGATGTCTCCTACAAATTATCCAGGGTCATGGATTAGTTTAAATACAAAAGCTTAATTTCCTCTGCTTGGCTACTGTTATAAGCAATGATCAAAAGGAGTCAAGGCACAAACACAGTTGGCTGGAGAGAGAATGCCAGGGATGCACTGGGGGCCGTTCCCTCCCCGCACCCCTCCGGGTTTGGAAATCCTTGGAGCCTGTAACTCACTGCAGCACTGAGCAGCGCTGAGATGAATCATAACATTTTGAGCCCTCAAAGAAAGGGAGAAGAAAGGGGACAGAGGCAGGGAGAGGGAAGGCTCAGTGTTTTCTCAGTTAAATACATGTTTTCATTGCAGTGTGATGGGCTGAGAGCAATGAATGGCCATGATTTAGTTATCTTTTGGATGGATGATTTTAAATGCTTGTTGGAAACGGCTTTCATGAGACTGATTCTTAAAGCCGAGGCACAGAGTGGAAGTCTTTGGTAAGGGACTGCTGCTGGTCTTTCAGAGGTTGTAAAAGCTGGGGGCTTTGAGATTCCTGGTGCATGCTTTCTGTTTCTATGTTTTCAACTGGCACATGTTCACTTCCACCCCGTAATCCTTCAGGCTGTCATCAGACACCTTGTTAGAAGTAAAGAGAAGAGAGCAGGGGAGGGAGGGAGGATGTGATGAAAAAAGGTATGCCTGTAGAATTATTCTAGTCCATGCAGTGTTTATGTGGGGCCTGCTGTGGTTTGAATGTTTGTATCTTCTCCAAAACTCAGGTTGAAGCTTAATCCCCAGTGCAACACGTTCTGGAGGTGATTAGACTCTGGGGGCTCTATCCTCATAGATGGGATCAGTGCCCTTATACAAGGACCAAGGGAGTGGGTTTGGCCCCTTTTTGCTCTTCTGACCTTCCGCCATGTGAGGACACAGTGTTCCTCCCCTCCAGAGGCTACAGCATCAAGGCACCGACTTGGAACCAGACAACAGCCCTCACCAGACACCGAACCCAGCCGGCCTCTTGATCTTGGACTTCTCAGCCTCCAGAGCGAAGAGAAATAAATTTCCATTGTTTGTAAATTACCCAGTATTTGATATTTTGTTATAGTAGCACAAATAGAATAAGACAGCACTTATATGTACCTAATACTGTGGTGGGCACTGGGGGACAGGAAAGGAGATTAATGAATGATGACCAGTGCTGGATGAATTATTAAACTCAACACTCTGCCCAGCTGTTCCTGGGAAAAATGAGTCAGCTTTGGAAGTCTTGCTCAGTCATACCTACCTGCCTCGAAATTCAGTAGTTTAGCTTTTTATCCTGTGTTATCCCAAAAGGCACCAGAGAAAACAGCTAGTTTAATCTTTGGTCGGTACCCCAGTCCCTGCCTGCAGTAAGATCCCATCAGGCCATAGCTCCTGCTTGAAAACTTTTAAAGGCTACTCAACGCCCAAGGATCGTGACCAGAATCTTTCACACAAGGCAGCAAATTTCCCATGTAAAAGGCCTTTCTTCAGGTCAGGCGTCATGAGTAGGACCTGATACAATTTATCTCATTGTATTTTCACAGCAACTGTCTGAGCTAAGTGCTGTTAGGATCCACCTGATGCGCATGGAGACATCAAGTTCCAGAGAGGTCAAGCAGCTTTGTCCAAGGACACGGTCGGTACAGCAAGGATTTCAACCCAAGAGCACTGACCTAGAGCCAAAACCCTTGAACACTGGGCAATGCCACCCTAGTTCATCTTTCCTGGTGTTCCTAAAAAGCCAATCCAATCACCTGCACAGTTCGATAATATCCTATTCCATTTGTCTCTGTTCTCCTTCCCCACCTCCACCTGGAAAGGGATGTTTGTCCTTCAAGGAATAGTTGGAAGTTCACCAACCCCAGCAATCCTGAAAACTCAGGTTCTCCTTTCTCCCGACTCCCACAGCTCTGACGCTTCCCTTGGTGACTGTACTACATCCCTCTGGGAGGTAATCTGTAATGCCCTGGCTCTTTCCCCACCAAACTGGATGCTTTTTTACTATAAGACTCCAAGCGGTTTGCATAGTTTTTAGGAGAAGATAGACATACATCCTCAAATAAACATAAAGTGTTTTTTTGAGACGGGGTCTTGCTTTGTTGCCCAGGCTACAGTGCAGTGGCATAATCACTGCTCACTGTAGCCTTGACCTCCTGGAATCAAGTGAGCCTCCTGCCTTAGCCTCCCAGGTAGCTGGAAATACAGACACGTGCCACCATGCCCAGCTAATTTTTAATTCTATTTGTTTATTTATTTATTTATTTTTACAGACGAGATCTCACTATGTTGCCCAGGTTTGTCTTGAAATCCTGGGCTCAGGTGATCCTCTTGCCTCAGGCTACCAAGATGTTGGGATTACAAGTGTTAGCTGCTGTACCCGACCTCCTTTTTTTTTTAACTGGAAATGAGGCTCTAAGACATTTGCATACCAGTGTTCACAGCAGCACTCTTCACAAAAACCAAAAGGTAGAAATAACCCAAGTGTCCATCAATGGATGAAGACTGGGTAAACGAAATGTGTTATATATATACAATGAAATATTATGCAGCCACCAAAAGATATAAAGTTCTGATACATGCTATGGTATGGATGAACCTGAAAATATTATGCTCAGTGAAATAAGTCAGACATGAAAGCATGAACACTGTATGATTCCACTTATATGAGGCACCCAGAGTCGTGAAATTTATAAAGACAGAAGGTAGAAGGATGGTTGCCCGGGTCAGCAGTGAGGGGGATGGGGAGTTAGTGTTTAACAGGTTCACTTTGGGATGATGAAAAAGTTCTAGAGATGGAGCACGTTGACAGTTGCACAACACTGCAAATGGGAGGGAGGAGGGAGGGAGGTAGTGAGGGAGGGAGGGAGGAAGGAAGGAAGCAAGGAAGGAAGGAGGAAGGGAGGAAGGAAGAAAGGAAGGAGGGAGGGAGGGAGGAAGGAAGAAAGGAGGAAGGAAGGAAGGAAGAAAAAAAGGAAGGAAGAAAGGAAGGAAGGGAGGGAGGGAGGGAGGAAGGAAGGGCGGGCTCATGAGGAAAAGAACTGAGATATATGAGAAACACTAATAATAAATAACTCTCTTTTCTTTGTCTTTAATTTTCGATTCGGGGGCGATGTGCAGGTTTGTTATGTGGGTATATTGCATGGTGCTAAGGTTTGGGCTTCTAATGATCCTGTAGCCCAAGCAGTGAACACTGCACTCAATAGATAGTTTTTCAACCTATTCCCTCTCCCTCCCTCTCACTTTTGGAGTCCCCAGTCTTCACTGGTCCCATCTTTGTGTCCAGGTGCACCCAATGCTTAGCTCTCACTTATAAGTAGAACATGTGGTATTTGGTTTTCTAACTCTCTTTCCTATACCATTCCCCTCAATTTTAATATAATGAAACTGAAAAAAAAATCACAAAAGAGCAACTGGCAGCCCCAAGTGTGTTGGAGTGTATTCCTGCCTTATCTGATCTGCCTGCTCTCCCTGGGGGGGTATGGGGGTTATGAATTAACTGGGCACATAGAAAGCCAATGATGCTGGAAAAGTTTCAATTGCAGCAAACACCTCCCACCACATACCTGCCAGGACTAACTTCAAAAGGCTGCATATTGGGAGGCCAAAGTGGGAGGATCACGAGGTCAGGAGATCAAGACCATCCTGGACAACACGATGAAACCCCGTCTCTACTACAAATACAAAAAATTAGCCAGGCGTGGTGGTGGGTGCCTGTTGTCCCAGCTACTTGGGAGGCTGAGGCAGGAGAATGGCTTGAACCCAGGAGGCAGAGGTTGCAGTGAGCCAAGATTGCACCACTGCACTCCAGCCTGGGTGACAGAGTGAGACTCTGTCTCAAAAAAAACAAAAACAAAAACAAAAGGCTGCATCAATATTACCACATTATCTCTCCTCCACCAATCGCTCGGGTATACCCACATTCTTAGCCCCTAACTCATTTAAAAAAAATAAGAAGTCATGTGTCCTTTAGCTTAAATTTTCGTTTTCCTGTGAAGTCCCGTGAAGTACCTGTGACCCATCCCTAAGTGTGTGACGCTGCTTCCTCCTCTACTTCATGCTACCTGCCTCGCAGAAAAAAACGCAGGTGACAGAACATTGTAAACTATAAAGAGGTGTCCAAATGTCTGGTCTTACTCATTGGTTCTGCAGTGGGCTGTAGGCAAAGCTTTGCAGTAACAGTATCACGTGCCTACCATCAACTGAGAGTAGATGGAGTTACTTGGCTTTCTGAAATGCTGTAAATACCCAAATAAATGAACTAACACAATCAAACCAGAGCTCTCGGCATCACAAAGTGCTCTTTGTCCTTTTATTTTATGTGAGTCATTTAGTTTTAATTTATGATCATATTTCATAACCTACCAGCAAATGGCCTGCTGTATATTTTTGAAAAGTGATGAAGTCCTGGTAACGTGAGACCTCATTCTGGCCCTGAGTTTAGAAATCTGGGTTCTGATAAGTGCAGAGAGGCTGTCAGGGTTTGGGGGAGATTTTTACAATCTATGAATTAGTAATGTGTGAAATGATCAAATTTCTTTTCAATTACCTCGAAAATCAAGATAAATTTCACAAAGGCTTACTGTACCCCCAGCTCTGGGTCCTGTGACCTACATATTAAGTCCTTTAAAAAGATGTGTTTCCCTCAACCCCTAGAGATACTAAGAGTTGAACACAGTTCAAGCTAGTAGAGATGACACTTTTTATTATGAAATTACTACTTCTAAATTTCCTATCGAATTCCTAGAAGTGCTCTTTTGCTTTAAAATCCTATTAATGGGCTGGGTGTGGTGGTTCATGCCTGTAATTTCAGCACTTTGGGAGGCCGAGGCGGGCGGATCACGAGGTCAGGAGTTCGAGGCCAGCCTGGCCAACATAGTGAAATCCTGTCTCTACTAAAAATACAAAAAATTATCTGGGGATGGTGGCGGGCACCTGTAATCCCAGCTACTCAGGAGGCTGAGGCAAGAGAATCGCTTGAACCTGGGAGGTGGAGGTTGCAATGAGCTGAGATCACACCATTGCACTCCAGCCCAGGCAACAGTGCAAGATTCTGACTCAAAACAACAACAGCAACAACAATAAAAAAAAAACCTCTATTACTGGTCTCGAGGGGGCAGAAATGTTAGCTATGCCTTAATTATGCCTTTGAACACACATCTGAGGGCTATAAGAAGAACCAGGAGTCCCATGTTACAGAAAAGAACACTGAGGACTTTAAAGACAATAAAAGAAGGTTTTCTGAGGATTCCTCTTTCTTTTCAAACTAGCTGCAAGTCAGAATCAGAACTCTCTCCCCTTGCATGCCTCTTGGAGAGTACATTAATTAACTACTGGACCACACCGTAAAACAAACTCTAAAGAAGAGTTTTAACTCTACACAATTTTATAACTCAGAAGGGTTTCATTTAATGCTGTGTTTTAAACGTTTTTCGCTCGTGAAATATAAGGACAAGTTGAACTGGCTCTCTGTAGTCTGGCAAACCCACCAGTTGAGGCTGTGAAAGTTTCTTTAATATTCATCTGTGACTAGTCATCAGAGACTTGAACCAAATCAAGAATATTTTTATAACTGCTTTGATAGCACTACCTGGCCCATCTTGCCAAAGGCAAATCATTTTTATTGTTTTGTGACCCAAACCAACTTTTTAAAGGTTTGAACTCATGGCAAACCTGTACATTTTCCAAAGCTTTAAAAAATCAGTTAAACCCAGAGCCCTCGAATTTTCCCAAAACTGTTTATGACTCGATAAAACATTCATCTTCATTCATTGAATGGGCCCTGTGCTTACTGAGCACCTACTATGGGCCATGCAGTGCGCTGAGCACTAGGGATACAGTTCAGAACAAAACGGAAAAATACTTTGACCCAGTGGGCTTCCTATCTCTTTCTTGGCTGCTAATCCCTGCCCTGATTTACAGATGCTAAAGTGAAGTGTAGAGAGCCATCAGTGGCTAGCTTGAACTTGGGCTCGGTAACTCAGATATATCATTTGGTACTCTTTGGTGTAAGCACCAAAATAAAAGGAGGAGTACAGCCAGAGCAATCTGTTAGGAAGAAAGGATGACGGGGTTAGAGATTTGTCCTGTTGCCTAGCAAGCATACTATTTTGATAATGATGGCATGTTAAAAGATGAATAAAAATAGCAATGTTATCTAAAAATACTTTTACTCTCTGAGCTTGGGAAAATATTATGTATTTGATAAAATCAAATAATATACATATGGCCAGGTGCAGTGACTCACGCCTGTAATCCCAACACTTTGGGAGGTCGAGGCGGGCAGATCACGATGTCAGGAGTATGAGACCAGCCTGGCAAACATGGAGAGACCCTGTCTGTACTAAAGATACAAAAAATTAACTGGGCATGGTGGCGTGCACCTATACTCCCAGCTACTCTGGAGGCAGGAGGCTGAGGCAGGAGAATCTCTTGAACCCGGGAGCAGGAGGTTGCAGTGAGCCGAGATTGCGCCATTGCACTCTAGCCTGGGTGTCAGGTCGAGACTTCGTCTCAAAAAAAAAAAAAAAAAAAATATATATATACACACACACACACACACACACACACACACACACACGGTGTATATTATGAGTATAATGTGGATGAGGCTATAGGGGATGGATAGATATTTTTGAAAACCAAAACCCACTTCCCATCCTGGTGTACCTGATCCTGCTGCTTCTCTTAGTGAGTTACTTAACATTTAAGGTACAGAAGAACTGGATTTCAGGTTGCTCAGAAATCAAATCTCCGGAGCCATTTGAGCTAGTTCTATCTAGTTCAGCTGAACTGAACTAGAAATATTGCTCTTTCTCTCTCTCTCTTTTTTTTTCTTTTGCAATATTGTTCCTTCACACAATTGCTATGTGACTTTAGGCAAGTCACTTTCACTCTGAACTTCTTATATGATATGATAACAAAATTCCCTTCTGCCCTAATATTCTATCGTGTTGCCCTTCGATATTATTCTGCCCCTCATTCAAGATATTAGCCTGAAATGTCAGAGTCTCACTCTGTCACCTAGACTTGAGTGTAATGGTGCGATCTCAGATCACTGCAACCTCCGCTGCCAGGGTTCAAGCAATTCTGCCTCAGCCTCCCAAGTAGCTGGGATTGCAGGCACCTGCCACTGTGCCTGGCTAATTTTTGTTTTTTGTTTTTTTTTAGTAGAGATGGGGTTTCACCGTCTTCGTCAGGCTGGTCTCAAACTCCTGACCTCAGGTGGTCCACCCGCCTCGGCCTCCCAAAGTCCTGGAATTACAGGCATGAGCCACCGTGCCCGGCCGACAACTTCTTATTTAAATCAGTTCAGAAACCCAATGGACTCAAAGACCATTTCTTCCATCCTGGCTTCTGCTCCTATAGGAGACACAGACCCCAAACAGTGAATACCCTACAGCAGCAGTTTTGAGAGCGTGTTCCTTTAGAGTCAATAGCTCAGATCTCAGCTTTGTCGTTCACCAGTGGCAAAACCATGAGTAAGTTACATAATCTCTCAAGGTCTCAGTTTCCTTAATTATAAAATGGGGATGATGTGTTTTAAAATGAAATTATGTAAAGGACTTCTTGGCACACAAAAAGTGCTCATTTAATTCAATTATTATCTAATGAGATGTATAATACATCTGTTCTTTTTCTTCTTAGTTGTAGTGAATTTTAATAATTCTGTGTTGAGAATTTCAGGAAAGTCCTGGGGAATCACAGGTTCAATACTTAGGATAAGTGGTATGCACTGAAATTCAGCAAAAGTAATTATTAACTTACTGTTGATTAAAGGAGAAGGAAGGTTGAGTTCATGTGTTGTTAATATTGTCATTTTGGACCCCAAAGTGTCATTTCACATTCATTTTATTAATCTTATTCTTTAAAAAAGCCTGTGGGTCCTCTTTCTAGTCCCAGACTTAGATAGGGATTGCATGTGGAGAAAAATGTGGGCATGAGTGCCCTGAAAAACTATCAGTAACCCCAGGCTCTGGAAATCTTTCGTTCTGAGGTCTAATTTCCTTGGCATTTTCCTGCTATTTGTAAGTGGGAAACACAGTTTTACCTTCTCATGAAAGTGGGCTGTGGCTTAGTGGTGTCTATGCAAGACACGGATGCCCCTAACCTAGTAATAGTTTAGATTTGCACACTCAGTCCCAAAGGCAGTGACCACATGGCACTACCCTGTGCCAGCACCTCTTGAGGGCACAGAGGTTGAGGCATGTTGCCCCACCCCCACCCCACATCCATTCTCAATGACTTCACTGCCCAGTTGCTTTCCTGGAATTCTCAATTGAGATCATATTCCCCATACCCACCCCTGGGATTTTCTACGTTGTCTTTTTGGCTCCTCTCTGTTCCCATTGCTAAACAAAGAGAAATCCAGCCGGAAAGACTAGACGGGGCGAGCTGCTGATGTGATGGGGGGAGGGAGGAGGAGATGAACACTTGCAGCCTTCAGACTTTCCCCAAATGAACCAATTTCACATCAATAACTGCCTTATCCATCACCACTACCTTTCAGGTAATTTTCTGTGATGGGATTTCGAGAGGCACTTTAGCGTCTTATACACAATTTCTTTACAAAGTCAGTTTTTCCATCATCAAGCATTCTCAGCACTGAAATAAAAATAGGCAGAGCTTTGCCACTAAAACAGTGCTTTTTATATCAGACCCTGCAACCCAGAAACCCTTTTCAGGGAAATGTACACTTTGGCGGTTACACACACACACATACACACACACATACACACACATACACACACACGTCCAGTCTAGCAAGCACTTAACCTCATCCAGGTGAAAAGATGCTGCACAGCAATCTGTCAAGCTTGGCTCTGTTTCCTTGCTGTGTGACTTCAGGCAAGTCACCTCACCTCTCAGAGCACCCTTTTTTTTTTTATTTAAGATGGGAATGTAATTCCCCACCTATTGCCTTGAGGGCCATGTGAGATCCTAATATGAGAGTATTTGGACACTGGCATATATTTTATACATAAATACAAGGGATTAAGAAAGGGTATGAAATAAAGGAAGTCACAGGCTGACTTCAGATGACACTCACCCCCTTCATCTTTGTTGAGAAGTGTAATTATTGTCTCCCCATGAATGGTAAACCACATAAAATGTAGACATGATGTGCTCTTTTTTAAAGTAAAGATTCTCAGCAGAAGCAGGATGGCGTAATGCAAATAGCTGGGGCTGGGGCTGGCATGGATTTCTGGGCTCTGAGCTCACCCACTGTGTGATTCCTGCCTTGCTGTGTCACCTCCTTAGGCAGTTTGCTGCTCTGGGAAAATGGGAGAAACTATAGTTCTTGAATTTCAGGGTTGCTTTGAAGGTATAGAGTGAAAATGGAGTGCAGAATGCTGGGGGAGGGGGAGTGGAGGGCAGCCCGGAGAGGTGGAAGTGTTCAGGCTGGAGAGAGGCCCGGGCCTCAGTTGGAGGGTGAAGTCCCCCTAGGTCACATCTGGAAAATGGGGCTACGAGTGCCTATTTCACAAAGTTGGTGAGAGGAACAAATAAAATCCTGCCTGAATACTGATTAAATAAGCACCTGGCTTTAGGTGCGGGTCAGCACACCTTAGCGCCCGGGACCCCAGGTAAATCTCTGGCCTCTGGGAGGCACTATTGCCTCGTGCTTTTGTCCAAGGGCTGTGGAATCACGGGGTTGCAAGGCTCCATCCCAGTTGGGTCACTGCCTATCTACCCCACCTCGGACGCATTAATGAATGATCTGAGCCTGGTTCCCTTGACTCCAAAGGAGATGGCAATACCATCTCCCGGACGGTGGTGAAATCCACGAGCACTCACTAGCACCCGTGAGCTGATTGGTGTAAATCGCCGAGCAACAGTGTCTGGCACTTGGGAAGCGTTCAGTTAAAGGGGGCTGTTATTATCTGCTTGGCTTGCTCCTTTGGGCGTCGAGGTGTAAGTTTAATGACGGGGGACAAGGGGCAGGGAGGAGGGCGCCTGGTCGGCTGCGATCTTCCGTGCGGGTGTAGCGGGCCGGGCCGGTGTCAGTGCGTATTTATTGATGGCAGGTATTTGGGGAGTAATTGAGCGCGGCGGCCGGCCCGGGGCGAGAGTGGGCCTCCACGAGCAATTAAATGTGATTAGGCAGAGACCTTCGGGATCCAGCTGGGTGATTGATAACCCGGCCGCATTCCTGCCGGGCCCGCGACATCAAACGGGCGGCCGGCGGCGGGCGGGGCGGAAGGGGCCGAGCGCCTGGACGCTGCCCTTCTCGCCCGCTACGCCCACGGTTCTATGGGGAAACCGGGTGATGCGCCCCCTTCCTGCGCAAGGGTCACTCCCTTGCTGGCTTGCCAGGTGCCGCTAAGGAGGGAAGGGCGCCGGAAGGGGCGAGGTGAGGAGGAACCCCCTGCGCTGGGCTGGGCTCCCAGAATCTGGCACGAAATCGCTGGAACCGGGGAAGAGAGAATGGAAAAGAGAAGAGAAGGGGGGAAATAGGAGATGTTGGGAATGAGAATCAATTAGAAAGCAAAAAAATTAAAGATGCCATGGAGGAGCAAAGTGACAGGCAAAGAAGGGGGTGGGGGAAGAGAGGGAAAAGAGAGTTAAAAATGAGAACTTGAAAAGTAGTTACCGACAATAAGAAGACAGAGGAAAAAATTAGAAAGGTATATAGTGGGACAGACATGAGAAAGAATGAAAGGTGGAGGAAAGGTAATAAAAGCAGGACAGCAAAAAAAAAGGAAGAGAAAGGTGAAAAGGAGGGAGTGGAAAGATGAGAAAGGGAAATAGGAGACAAAAGAATGAGGAAAATGGAACAGAAAAGTCAGAGGAAGCAAAGACAGGAAGGAAGCTAGCCTGGGTCCCCCCCAGCCTTCCCCCACCCCATCCCTGTCCCTGACTCAGTTTCAGCAAATTCTATGCCCAGAGCCAAGCGCTGCCTGGTGCCTGGGAGACCTGGCATTTGCCCCCCAGAGCCTGACTCCTTCCCAGCCCAAGCCATCAAGCCAGCTCCTTCCCCCTCCAGGCAGAAGGAGGGGAACCCCCACGTCCAAGCCTGGAGTGAGCCTTGGGCTCTCTGTACCCCAAGCCTAGGCCGCAAGACATAATCACAAGTGGAAGTGCTGGGGGTTCCCGGGGCTGTTGCCTCGGGATCCTGGAGTCTTCGGAGCCAGGGAACAGTTTCTGTCTGTGCTGACTCCACAGACAGGATCAAAACAGCATGAAAGAAATCAGAGAGAGAACTTCGTCGGCAGGAGCTGGACTTCTAAAACCCCCTTCCGCCCCCATAGGCTTCAATATTAAAAAACCCCCTAGGAGTCTCAGACACTGTATTAATTAGTGCAACCACCCATGAAAAGTTGGGTTTGGAGCGGCATTCTTTGCCCTGTGTGAAAAACCAAGTCTAATAAACAATTGTTAAGTTGGCCTGTTGCCGCTGGTAAATTACATAGCATTAAAAAAATAATGCTTTTCATATTAGGCACTAATTAAAGGTTGGGACAGCATTAAAACAAGATAGGGAGGGGGGAAATCAAAGAAAATATAAAAATGTTCTTTCAAGAGTTATGGGAGGTTAATAAAGTATGTCTGTTAGAGTGAGCCTACTTTGCCCCTAGCTACAGCCAAACTGGAGCCACCACAATTGGGTCTCAATAAGATAATGATATTCCTTTCTCTGCTATTAAAAGCCTCCCAGTGCAAACTTAAAATGATTTATTTAATTTAGGAAATTATGAGGTGTAACTTCAAAGCCTCAGCCGTTAGTAATGGAAAATACCAGGTTGTTTAAAATTATAATAATAATTGTTTGGAGGACTCAGGACATCAAAGTGTTTTCATCAACAAATGCAGAGAGGTCCGGAGGAGGTTGGAAAGAGTCAAGGGAGGTGGATGGAGTTTGGATTTGATTATTACAAACCTTATCAGGGCAAGACTCGGGATTCCTGCAGCCCGGTCCTCTGTTCGCTTTGAAGCGGGCTATTCTGGAAAGTAATTTTACTGCTTTTTATTTAGTTTGTAGGAGGGAGGAGGTGAGAGGGTGGCTGGGGGTGGGAGAGGGGGTAAAGGGGTCCAGGAGTTGACCCAGGGCTTTTCCTCCTTGCTGTGACCACTTTATTTTGTTAAAGAAGCCTGCAGCATCACCAATGGGGGGAAAAACATTTTTGCTTACAAAAATGGAAGGAGAGGAACAGACACAGTCAACTTCACCAACCAGGCCTTGTGATTTCGGGGAGGGTGTGTGTGTGACGTGGGTTCTTTTATAAATGAGGTTTATGCTTATTTCAAACCCAGCAGTGGAGACGGAGTGGGGGTGGGGAAATGGCCTCTCCAACCCGTGGCAAATGAGCGGCTTTTATAGCAAAGAATGGCCGTGGGAGTTTTCATTCGGTCAGACAAGGTTCTGCTCAAAGGCAGGGATCCTCTTTTCAGTCGGGTCAGGCAGACGCTTCGCCAGCCACCGCTCTCAGCCAGGCCTTCACTGCCTACCTCCTGCCGCCCTGCTCCCTCCATTCCCCCCAAGATCGCCAAGGCAGGGCTGGGAGTGGGAGAGGGGAGGGCTGGATCTGAGCCCCAGGTCCACTGTGTTGGAGGAGCAATGAGGGATGGGAAGGGGAGCTGGAGAGAGACTGCAGACTTGGGATCTCAGAGTCTGGGGATCCAGAGTGTTCCCCAGGCCCTGGCTTCATTTCTGAGACACCTCCTGCCTGATTTGCCCTCTGTCTTTCATGCCCACCTCCTCCACTCACACTGAGGCCTGGATTTCCCTGCCGCTACTTATCAGCTCTGTGACCTCAGTGAGCCACCTCTTCGTGCCTCAGTTTCCTCAACTATACATGACATCCATAATACCTCTCCAAGGGATGTGTGGCAACTAAATGAGAACACTGGGGGGGGGGGAGTGGCGGGGGAAGCCTAGTTCTGCACTCTGCAGGGGCTCTCTTCCTCTCTTTCCAAAAAGCAGAGCTGTGTCTCTTGAAGAGTTTGGAACAAAGCACTGAAAGTATGGAAGGGTGGGTAAATTTGCGTGCCAGGCTTCTGGCATCGGATGCAAGGATGTCCCAGGCCCGCACACTAGCATCTTCGGCTTTAATTTCCAATGCGCGCCTTCGCGGGTCCCTGGTGAGGGAGAGTCCTTCTGCCGCCACAGGTTGTCAATCTGGCCTCTGAAACGCCCTGTGTGCCCGACCAAGCCTGACCGAGGCCCGGACCGCGGTGACTCGGAACCCAACCCCCTAACTGCAGGCTTGAAGGGAGCCCCAGAGCAAGGCGGCGGCCCGGCTTCGCGGGCCTCCGGCTTGGTTCTCAGTTCGGTAACCCCATCCACCTATGAGCGCTGGGATGCGGGTGTTCGAGCCTGAACAACTCTTTTTCTCCTCTCCGAGCCTCAGGTTTTGTTTCGGCGTCTGGGGCGATGGGGATGGTGCGCAGTTCCCCAGACGGATTCCAGTCTAACCCGCCAGCCACGCAAGATGCAGCCCCTATTCTCCGGATCGCACTCTGATTCGCGACCCCGTCCTCCTGGGGACAAGCAGAGTCTTAACCCGGAGCCGGCGTCTCCGGATTCCCCACCCGGGCTGAGATCGCCCGGGGCTGCGGGGTCCAAGCGGCGCCGGGAAGGAAGCCCGGTGGACAGGCTAATTAGGGACCCAACTTGGCGGCTGATGACGAAACCGGGAAAGGCTTTGGCCTTTGGAAAACGCAATCCTTAAATGAATATGGCTGGATTCCGGGCTGAGATTGGGAGTTCGAGCCGGAGAAGTCCAGCGGGACTGCAGAGACGCGCTTCCAGGTAGGTTTGGGTCGTTCCAGCGGCTCAGCTCGGGCGGAGCGACTGAGCAAGACAAAATCAGCCCCGGACTTCGAGCCGACCCCTCGATTTGGATCACTTCTGCGCTGGAGCTTGTGAAACTTCTGACCCACGTTGCCCGACCCCGCCCCATAGGAGAAACGGAGTTTCCGGGGCCCTCTTTCAAAGTGCGTGCGGGCACAATGGAAACGCCGGACGAAGCGCCAGTCCTGGTAGGTGCCAGGTGCCAATCTGCCCGCCGCGCTGTTGAAGCAGCAAGAAGTCCTTGTATCCTTTCTGCCTCTGTTCCGAGTCACCGGAGCCTCCCATCCGAACACTGACCTCGGACAGGTACCAATCACCAGGAACCACTTCAGATTTATTTGTGCGACAGAAAGCTGAGTTTAAGATCCTTCTCAGCGTCCTCCACCCATCACCGTTTTATCGTGACGCCCAAAACCCAAGCCTGACTGCAGTTCTATATCGTTTCCACTGGGAGAGGGAAGGCTGGGTAGCAAAGGGACTTGAATGAACCACCTTCCCACTTCAAACCGAAGAGTGTTTGCTCGGAGTCCATCTCCTTGGAAGGAGCTAGGAATGGTAAACGGAATGCGATTTGACACACTCCTGAAAGGGGAGCGAGCGGGCTTCCATCCCCCAGCCCGGCGAATGCACCTCGTTACCATGTCCATTTGCAAATAGCTGTAAGGACCCTTTTCCTCAGTTTTAAGTTTGATGTGTTGGTAGCTGGGAGAATTCAAGTTCAAGATTTTCCCTTGATCATATACAAATGACTTAGGTACTGGCTGATCTCTCTGCCCCACTACTTATTTAAAGTTCATCTTTCACTGTACTGTTTCTGAAAAACTCCTCGCAGCAATTCCACCTCTTTTCCATGAGTAACAAGCTGCCAGAGGAAACATTTCAAAGTATTTCAGCAGTTTCAGTTCACTCCCCGCCACCGCCAATCACCCCAACGTGGCTGAGTCTGACCACAACTCTTGGTTGATTTACATTAAAATATTAAAAAATACCAGCTCCCCCCTCATCTGGGTAGCGCGTTCGAGCTAAGCCCAGCTGAGAACAGAGAGCACCTCTTAAAATAATTGTGAGTTTGGACAAACTTTACTGCAATAAAACAAATGTTTAATTTAATTCAGAATAAGAGATAACTCTTCAATAAAATATATAAAATTGTACAAGGCACCCTTTCAAAGGGATAAAGGTATACTGGAGGGAGGGGAGAGATGGACAGGAAGGTGAAATACCAGGGAGCTTAATGGGCTGTTTGACAACCCCATTTTCACCAAGTCAAAACATGGCTTTACCTTCTGCCCCCCAACATGTAAAAAAGTATAAAAAATTTTCTAGTAAGTTTAGGACATACAACAGGTACACACACAGAGAAAGCATAATTTTTTTTCTTTCTGGATCTACTAATTGTTCAAGAATATTTAGCATATAGGTAATGGTTATAAGATATTCATTTTTTTAAGCAGAAAATTACTATACCCCCACCCAAATCACCTTGGCAATCTGTGAGGATGAATGTACCTAGTATTTCTCAGAAACCATCAATTCCTCTCAACAGGCTTTTAACATTTTACTCTCCAATTATCTGAAAGAAAGCTACCGACAGCCTTGAGAAGAATTAGGAAGTGTTTCTAATTTTCTACCTCACCTCCAGGCAGTCTCAGGATTCTTCTCATCCCAGGTATTGGTCTTACAAAAATATTCTTAAAAAAGGAAAAATTTTTAAAATGTGTGTGTGGTGGGGCGGCGGGGGGCAGGGGAGAGGTAGGAACAAATGGAGTATATAAAGAGGTTTCTTTTAATGCAAGTAAAATGCAGAAATATGATGTGTCCCCTTCACTTTGAATAATCTCTCCATATCTAATATTTTCTATGTGCATTGTGTCTATTTCTAATATTTGTTTTCCATAAGCAGAAGTCAATAATCCCATAAAAATCATTGACGTTAGCACATTTTGCAAATAATTTGTCTCCCTCTTTAAGAAAATACAACAAATGGACTTACACAGTGTCTTTTGGGAAGGTGACATATAGAAAAAAAGCACATATGTTTATAAATTTTGCCTTTTAAAATAATTTGAATTTTTACGTCTGCCGTATAAAAATGTATTATATTTTATTATATATATATATTTATACAAAAAAACCATCAGAGCCAATCTTTGTGAAAGGAGAAGGGGACATCTGGAAGATTACACCAAGAAAACAGGGCTTGGTGCCTCCACCTAAAGAACAAATTTCAGCTATGTCATGTGGCCCTGTCGGCCTAGCCGCTTAGGGTGGTGCACGCAGGGTTAGCAGAGCAGGAGTATTGGCTGGTACTGCCTTCTTGGAGAGGGAGAAGAAGCCCTTTGAAACAAGCATCCATCATGGAGTCTATTGATCTGGTCTTCCTTAGGACAGGTGGTACATGCCATATCCCACTGGCGTGGCATACAGTCCCACGGGCGGGATGGGAAGCACAGGTCTATGGAACGGGTAGGATGCTCCATATATGGACGCTGCCTGCAGGGGCGAGCTGATGGGGAAAGGGAGACTGAAGCTGGAGGGCAGCATAGGTTTTGCAGCCATTTTCAGCTTTTCCAGTTCGGCCTCCTGCAGTCTTTTCGCCTTAGCCCTTCGGTTCTGGAACCAGATTTTGACCTGGGTCTCTGTGAGGTTCAGAGAGCTGGAGAACTCTGCACGCTCTGCAATGGAGAGGTACTGTTTCTGGCGGAACTTGCGCTCCAGGGCGAGGAGCTGGGACGTGGTAAAGGGTGTGCGCGGCTTCCGATTGGTCTTGTGTTTCCTCAGGGTGCAGGTGGTAGGGCTCATGTGTCCTAGAGAACAGAGAGGTGAGCGGATTAGCAAAAGAAAGTTACATTAAAATAATAATAATAATCCCATCTCCCCCATCATCTCTCTAGGTTTTTTCCTTTCCGGCCTCCCCTCTCAACGGAAAGCACTTAGCTTTAAAAAAAAACTATATATACATATACATATATATACACACACGTATACATATCTATGTATGGAAAGACATACTTTGTTTCATCTTTGAAAAAAGTACCTTTGTCAAAATTTTGTATGTTTCTTGGGGGGAGGGGGACCACATATAAATGGGCAAGTTGCTTCATTTTTTAAAAATGAGCCTTTTAACAGAAAGTTTGGAAATCTAATGGTATAACTGAACCTTCTATATGGAAAACAAACAGCATTACAGATAATAGAAATAGAACATATGAACGTAAGACAAGGGAATCAAGTGTTCAGTGAGCAATGAAACGCTATCTCTTCTGAGCATAATTTCTCATCTTTAAAAATGGGAGACCAGGTTCATGATTATCCCAGGCTCCCTCGGATGTGGAGACAATCACATATGGGAAGGAAAATGAAAAAGGCTTTAGCAACTGGATTAACTGTTTCCCTTGGTCTCCTCTCTGAACCAGAAAAAGTGGACTGCATCAGCATATTTATGAAGGATAATCGAGCAGATAAGGTCTGTGGTAAATTAATAGCATCTTTGAATTTGGGGGCAGTCCCACGCAATAAACAGTCACACAGCTGTCATGGTATCCAGTCCACAGATTATAAAATCTGAACATCATTTTACAGATCTGGATGTGGGATAAGGCTCTTGGCTGGGTGCTTCTGTAATATAAACTTTACTAAGACGAAGGGAAAAATTAGCTAGCCCATAAATGTAAATGTCAGGGGAAATCATGCTGCCTCCGAATTGAGAGCACGTGATGACATCTTAGTCATCCCCTCTACCCATTCTATGGCTTCGGGCAAATGTGTAAATGATTAGTTTGTCACAGGGGAAAAACAAGCAAAATAAAGGTATGCCAACAGCATCCAGACTCCACATTTAAAATGGATTCAATTACAGCAAATCACAGACTGCGACATCCTTGTGATTCCACAGCATCAACTAACTTTGGGCTTGTCTTCCTCAAGGGTGGGTGGGCAGAGGAGGACAGAGCTGTGGCGATAGAATACTAAACAATTAATTTTCTGCATTTGGCTTTTACGAGCTATGCTAATTTTCCAAATGTGGCCACAGTATTAACTCTAATGTATTCATGGGAGAATGTTGCATTTCTTGTTTAGTTACTTTGGTGGCCCAAGAAAGAGTTTACACTTCATACTTGAGGGTGACACAGCACAAGTCCCAACCCAGCTTCCATTTCCAAAAAGAGATTAATTTGTTCTAGTGTCACATTATTACCCATCACTTTACTGAATCAAAGAGATAAGAGGCTTTGTAACCAACCAAAGAACAGAAATCTGGGAAAGGGAAGGATAAGAAACTACCATAAAAGTCTATACTTTTGCATTTGCTAATCCCTAAGTTATCAGAGAGCTGGGGAGCCAGTTTCTTAATTCACAAATTAACAACACTGTCAGAGACTCTCAAGAGACCTGCAAAATTCTCGCCCTTTCCAAACTAGGCCTGGCTCTCAGGAGGACCCAGGTGTCTCAGCTCAGATACCAAGTTCCTAGTGTGTATATACTCTTGCTCCTGGGCTCTACGTGGGGTTTTGAAGCACTACGCGCCTGGGCAGGGTAATTCCAGCTGCTCCTTTGCACATTTGAATTATGAAATCCAGGTGACCGGGATTGCACATGTGTATCAAAACCATGAAGCTATGAGGCTTCCTCCCAATGCAACACTCCCCATCCCTCCACCCCCACCTAATTTTAAACCAGCCAGAGGAAGGATGCGATTATATAAGGCAAAACAGCGTTTATCCTACTTCCTCCAAATAACAAAATCAGGCCTGGGCGGGTAGCTCCCTCTCGCCCCAGGCTCTGTCGCCTGGCATTCTCAGGACCCACTGCTCCGACCACAGGGTTACCGCTGCCACCTCCAGGCCCAAAGCACCAACAAGTCTTTATGGTGTTTTTTTACTTTAAGTTCTGGGATACATGTGCAGAATGTGCAGATTATAAACTCCTTTCTCAGAATTTCTGGTTCTTTTCATGGAAAGGTCACAGCCAGGGCCCAAGGTTGCCTTACCAAGAGCGGGGAAGCTTGAGTACAGGGCAGGGATGTTTACAGGGGTAGTGGGTCATTGCCTTCCCAGACCCACAGGCCTAAAGGACGGCAGGATTCCTGACCTCTGGATTATTCCATTGAAGGCCTGTATCATTGGCTAGGCATAGCCGTAGGCTATGTACTCAGTGTACTCAATATTTGTTAAACAAATTAAGTCTTTTAATTTTCTGAGCCTCTACTTCACTGTCAATAAAGTGGGTAAGTAACACTAATCCCTCAATGTGGTTCACAGTACTAAAATTTTAAGAGTGCCCAGAGCCCTGTCTGCCACCTGGTAGGTGATCATTAAATGGTCCCAAGCTTTTTTTTTTTTTTTGGTCAAGCCCAAACTGCTGATTCCTCTCTGAACTTCGCTGAAATGTCCTCATCTGTTAAGAGGCTGGCTGCTGCCCTACAGAGGAGATAAGATAATACGGTGAAAAGTGCTATAAAGCACTATCCAAACTTGAGTTTAAATTCTTTGAGTCCCTTAATCTCCTCGCCCTTTGAATCTTTCAGTTTCTAACAGGGTGGAGAGAGACTGCCTGAGGGGACAGCCATTGACGCCTGGGTATATGGCCTTGTTTTGTTAACAAAATACAGTGCGTCTAGTCTGGGGGGCTGAATGATGTAAATAGTGAAAGGATCTCTCAGCTTTGGAGAAAGTCCCTCCACAGCCCCCACCCTCACCTTTCCTAAAGGTAAGGGATGGGGTGGAGGGAAATTAGGGGGTAGAAAAACCATAAAGGCCAAGAGATAAAAGTAAAAGGCTGTAAAGGATGACATCTCCAAATTGTCAAAGGACCCAGGGACCAAAAATGGATGCCGAAGCGGAGGAGAAATCTCCGCAGCCTCACTGGCAGAAGTGGGGTGCAGGTGCGGAGTTCTACCTAGTCTGTCTGGGGAGAGGAAGCAAACGTGGTCAGGCACATGAAACACAGGAGCAGGGCGTGGACACCAGGTCCCCCTGGCCAATCAGCGGTTGTTGGTAACCTGGGACAAGCAAAGGCCGTCTTCTTTAAAAGCCTCAGCGTCCACGTCTGGTCACAAGTCCAGTGCCTACACCTGGGGGTCCTAGAGCGTATCGGGATCTGGTGAGCTAATGGGCATCACTTTATTAACTCTCAAGCCCCGCTGGAATGCGGTTAATTATTACTGTGAGCCAAGAAGAGCCCGTGCGCTTCTGGCCCCATCCCGCTCCCGGCGAAGCTCAGAACCTTGCCGGCGGGGTGCTGGCTGCGGAGACCACAGGGAGACATTTCCTCTCCGCACCAGACTCTGGTGCCACCATCCCTTCGTGGGATCCGGTTTTTGACACCCGCGGGACTCACGAAAGAAAATGGTTTCTACTCAATGTCTGGCTAAGCCCAGTTAGCTCATCTTTTAAATGGGGGCACAACTCTCAGGGTTGAGTTTTGAACCTGTCTCGTTCCTGGCACATCCAAGTGCTCATTGAACATGGATCCATCTCCCTCGCTCCCCAGGAAGAGACCCCGGGAAATAGTGAAACAAAAACAAGCCAAGTGGCCAGAGCGCAGGGCCGAGGGCTATAGAAACGCACCACCAAGCCACCCCGTAAACCTAGCTGGGGTTCGCTCTTGAGTTGAACAATCTGTATGTGGAGGGAGTCTCAGACACACACATCGCGGTTATTACCTAGAGTGTGTCTTGGATGCGGACGGCGCGCCGAACGCCCCGGGCACCAAGGGGTCCAGAGGCCCTGAGCTTGCTTTCCCGGGAGTGCAGCGCACGCAGAAGGGTCTCTGTACCCCCAGCCTGGAACACCCGCCCCCCGCTCCCTCCAGTACCCCGAACCACCTCCTACTCCTGCCCCGGCCCCAGCGCGCACTCACTTGGCGGCGGCGAATATCGGCCGGGTTCCTGCATCCACGCCGCTCCATCTTCTGAGTTTTCCGACTTGACCGAGGCGGTCTCGAAGGGCTTCACCAGCGGCCCGGGGCTGTGCGCTTCCCGAGCGCCGTGTCCTGGCAGCAGCAGTGGCCGCAGGGTGGCCCCGGCCGAGGCGCTTTCGGCCGGCAGCGGGGACGCCTCCTTGGGCGGCTTCTTGTCGGACATGAGCGCCTCCACGCTGAAGGGCAGGCTGGAGACCTTGACGCGGCGCTCCTCCGCGGCCCCCTCGGCGCCCCCAGGCCCCGGGCCTGGCCCGGCCACCACCGCTGGGCCCTCCTCGTCGGGCGAAAACAGGTCACTGCCTTTGGACGGAGAAGCCATGACTTCTCTGCCCTACGTAGCTCCCGACGTGCGACTCCGCTGGCAACCCGGCAGCGGCGACTCAAACTTTTTCGCTGGGGAGACGGGAGGGGCGGGCTGGGAGCCGAGCCTTTCCTCCGAGGGGAAGTGGGAGACGCGCGCTGCCAATCCGCGCCGGGCCTGGCGCTGACGCCAGAGACGCTCGCCCCTGATTGGCTCTTCCCGAAGGGGCTGTGCCCCCCCTTCTTCTTCTTTTTTTTTTTTTTCTGTTTGAAATAAATTAGGAGTTAATTACAGGAGCAGTCAGCAGAGTTGTTATTAGGCGATCCCTGAAGGGTTATAATCACGCCGAAACTGAAAAGCCCGAGACCTAATTAAGAGCGATTATTTAAAGAGGAAGTTCGCCGAGTCCCATTTCTTCTCTCTTCTGACCCTTCTTTAAAAGGGACCCTGCGCCCATCCCACTCTCCCTCTACCGCCAGAATACGTCAAAGATCCGCAAACGGCATTGCAGAAAGACTTACGAAGCCCCTACTATGCGTCAAAAGTGGCTTACTTTGCAATTCCAGAGAGCCGGTGCTGAAATTCATAGGCCCATATCCCTGTGAAAAGAAATGTATGCACTTAGAAGAGTATCTCGCCACCAGCCAGCGCTCAAAAGCGTTCGCTGTTATTATTATAGCGCATTCCCCTGGAAAAGAGAGGCCTGAAGGAGCCCGAGAAGTAGTCAGGAGTGCCTCTCTCCCAAAGGGTTCAGAGTGGAAATTTAAATAAGTTGTCCCCATCTCTCTCACTAGAAAACAAATCCAGCGCACTTTTAGAAAGTTGAAATCTCTGTGCTTGTCTCCTGAATCTCCTTTCTGGGCGAGATCCGGATCCGACCTTTTTCTCAAGACAGTGCAAATGTCCATTCGTGAGTTTGTTTGAGCCTGTGTTTGTCCTGCGTGTTTGAATGCCGGTGTTTGCCTCGGAGGGTAAATGGGGGTGGGGGGTTGGAAAAATCGCCAATATCTAGTGCCTCCCTCCCGTTTGCAAGACTCAGAAATATCGGCTTCCAAGTTTGCAATCCCCAGGCCTACATACCATTTTAAGAAGCACGCTTTTATTCATGGCACCTGGTTTTTTAAATAAAAACATAGATGTCTCCACCCCACCCCAAATTATACCCTCGATAATTCCTTTCCAAAGCCTCAGTGATGACTGTCTCAGCCTGGGGAAGGGGAGAGCGAACTTCGAGGATTAAAGGCCTCGGATCTCTCCGCTGGTCCTCAAAAATGCCTGGCCTAGAAGGATAGCTTCAAACGACTCTTTTCAGGCTGCGGCTGTCTTTTCCTATATCTGAACGATTATCCTGCGACTGACGAGGTAAATAGGAAGTCACCCAACTCAGGACCTCGCCTACAGCAGAAGCTTGCTAAACATTCCCTAGAGCATTGGAAGGAAGACACATTGTTTTTAATTATTTAAATGACCAAGGCTTGGAGGCTACCTCCCAGTTCAGGAGTATTAGAAACTTGACCCCTAGACCTAGGGACCCTTAAACTCTTCCCAATGTACTTCTCTGAGGCACTGTTTCCTTCACCCCAAACCTTTCCCTGAAGTGAAACTGTGCTGGCCCCGAAAGAGCTGGAAAAATAATATTATCTGAATCTTAGAGGATAAAAACAGCCTGCACAGGCCAGTTAATTCAGTTTGATTAAAGATGGTCCTGAAAAAGTAAAAGAGTAAGTCCTAAACACAGTCTTCTAAAACTTCTGAGTTTCTCTCCCACTATAAAGAATATGTACATTTCTTCTTAACCAACTGGAGGCTCAGAAAATTTAAAAAAAAAAAAAAACACTGTGAAAACTATCTGGAAATGTATGCGTTTTCCCCTTGAGTCATACCTGGTGGTAGTTGGTTTGATATGCATCTCAAATACAGTACAGGTAAATCCAGATTAACTTCTGTACCTTCTAGATGTACAGGGCAAGGTGCAGGCTATATATTTTGGAAGCAAATCTGAAATTCGTTTAGCCCTCAGCTGCCAAAGTGTACAAAAGGGTTCAACTTTCAGTTAGGCTGAACGCAGCCAATGTTTTATAATTATTCCTGAAAACTCCTTGTTAATATCTGTCAGCCATAGGGCACACAGGCTCATTCCTGAGAAATTCGAAACAAAAATCAATACCACTGGACCTCCTTTGTTTTAATGAAGGGAAAGGAAAAGCCCGGTCCCCTTGACTACTCCGGAATACTGAAGTCCAGGCAGAGATAAATAAATTATAAAGCCAGGAATAGGAAAACAGAGATTAAAAAAAATTACTGGTGTTCAAACCCAGAGTGCCAAGCTCTGACCATGAACAGGAAAGATGCTGAGAGAGGAACCAGCCTGTTCCTGGGGTCTTTGCCAGTTCCCTCCCCAGCTCTTTACTGAGGTGGAGACAAATCGGGAAAGGGGCTCACTTCTGCTGGGAAAAGGCTGGAATCGCAACACAACGCTAGCCCTTCATGGAAAGCCCCAAGTCTGCATTTAATCCAACTTTGGCTGCGTTTTCAGAACGTTTTATTCACCTTTTCCTGGCGGAGTGACCTTGGGCGCTCCAAATTGCTTCCTCCAGCCAGCATTTTTTTTTTTAATCTCCAAAATAAGAGATAATAATCCTTACCTGGGATGACTCTGGTGGTGATTAAATTCAACAGGCTACCTAAAGTAACTAGAAGGCATAGGAGGTCCTGTTTAAAAACATTATTGTATATCAAAAGCAATCACAATGTATCGAATGCTTTCTCCCTGCCAAGTATCGAAAGATAAGGTGCATCCCAGACCTTACGGTAGGTTCTTTGTAAAATTTCCGGGGCTGAGAATTTGGCTCGGTGTGAGAAGTGTCCTGGTTTGGGGACAGTGATCTAGCGGAGGACTGGCTTTGTCACGTAGGAGGCACTCAGTAAATGTTAGTTCCCAGGGATGTATGCGTAGCTGCAATACTTGCTAGCAAAAAAGAGGGGGTTCCAACTGGAACTCAGTCACCAGGAAGCGTCAACTCTGAAGGATGCTTTAGTGCCTGGACCTATCCAAGATCTTATTTGTTTCTTCCAACACACCGCTGCTAGCAGATTATTTTCCCCATTTCACAGATGAAAGCCTAAGGCTGGGAAGCGCTAATGCTCTGCCCACCGTGGCGCAGGTAGAAGTGGGAGACCCGGGAATCCCCCCGCGCGGCTGAGGCCTCTGAGCGCAGATCCTCAGCCCTGCACCTTCCCGCGCTCCCCGGGGCGTGTTACACCGGCCAGGCCCCTTCTTGAAGCAACCGCGTACGCGCGCCGCGAGTCCCAGGGAGAGAACACTCCTTGCAAACTGTGGAGCGCCGTGCGCAGACCGCAGCGTTTGTAACCCCAGGGGCCGAACGCTGGATCCCAGCGGCTAGAAGGGGGTGGGGGAGGGGCAGCGAAGGGGGCTGTAGACGGGCCTGGGCTTCGGGCAGGCGCCAGGCGCGGGGAGATGAAAGGCGGGCTCCGGGGGAAGGGGCTGCGCCGGGTGACCGGCTCCAGCCGCGCCGGGCGCCCCGCCCCCGCCCTGCCCCGCCCCCGCTGCCCCGGGCAGAGGCGGCTGCCCGCGCCGGAGCCGCGTTAATTGCTCTCGGCCCCAGCACTCAGCCTGCGCGGAGCCGGGACAACCTCGCTCCAGGAGGAATGACAATTCGCCCTAATGGGACAACCTCGCTCCCAGAGGAGTGACAATTCCTCCTAATGGGCGCTCGTTAGCGGCCTATTCTACTGAGCCCGGGTATCAGAAGCGGGCAGACCCGCGGGCGCCAACATCCGCCAGGAATTCCACAACACCGCTCACCCACCCCCCAAGACGTTCGCTGTGTGACTTCGGGCAGAAGGCTGCTCCTCTCTGAGCTCATTTGTCTGACTGGTGTTTGCGGAGTGGAAATGGGGACGGTTCGGCCCCCTGGTGTCTAGAGAGCTCACTTTCCGAATTACACAGCCCAGGAACTCGGGTAGACAGGTATTCAGGGTCACAGCTGGAGGTTTTGGGGGTACAAACGTCTCGCTTGCGAAGCTCTGCAAGTCCAAGCTGTTCCCGCCCCCTAAGGTCCGGAGTCGGGACTGAACCCGGGTTTGAGCCGGGACTGGAGAGAAGGAGCCTTTGCCAAAAGCACGATGCAGATTACTGAAGGCCCCCTAAAGCCCGAGCTTTCTCTCCATTCCACCGATGAAGTCGTCCAGGCGCAGAAAGGGGAGAGGTTGGCCTGACTTCAGCTGTGGTAAAACCTCATTCAACATCGTGCCCCTGGAAGAAGACCACCACAAGGATGGGGGCGGGGGAGGTAGTGCTAAAAGAAGCTGCATCTCCTTGCAGGTCCCACAGCCTGGAGAGGGGATGGCGAGTTCTTGGGGACATCTAGTTCTGGAGGCAGCAGGTGTGAGGGGAGGAGCTGTGGGTCGGCCTTCTGTAGTTCTATATTCAGATCCAGGCCCTATTTCTCACCGTTTTGCACCGTCACCTTGCTAGGTCTTGGTTTCGCCTTTCAGAAAATGGACATGCTAATGCCCAGTCCACGGGGTTGCTAGTGAGAACTAGGTGACAAGCCTCACAAAATACCGAGTAGCGCTGAGTGTGCTGGAAACAGGCACTGACCCAGGAGACAGCTCTGCCTCGGATCTCCTAGAGCTGAAGCGGCTTCAAGTAAGGTTGAACCATGTACTTCCTGTGAGACTGGATAAATCACTTCACTTTTCTGCACTGTAGATTCCGCATCTGTCACATGAGAGTGCCTAGTATTTAGTAAACGTTGGATATTATCATTTCTTAAGTCATTATCGATGGTACTTTTTACCTCCCTCTCCAATAGAGCTTTCTGGGCATCGTGCACATTTGAAATCGAATGATCCCATATTGGATGATTCGAGGCATGGAACTCATTGAATGATTTGAGGCATGGAACTTTCTGGAGCCTCTTTTTTTTTTTTTTTCTTCTGTAAAATGGGAATAACTACCTACCTTTTGGGAAGGAAGCAGATTGGCAGATCTATCTAGTGAGAGGTGGAGATGAAGGAAGAAGAAACTTTAGGTTTAGACAAACAGCAGGGAGTATCTCCTGTCTCCCAACCCCTGGGCACAGCTCACTGGCCTCTTCCCAGCCCCTGCCTGATTGGAGGGAAGTTCCCAGCAGCAGGGCCCAGGCGGATTTGTCTGCAGAGAAAGACGCAAAGGGCTCCCTGGAAGAGGTAGTTCCGGGAAGCTCAGTGGCTGCAGCCCTAGGGAAGCCACAGGGTCATCCAGGAGAACACCTGGGGGATCTTGCCCTGCCATTCACAAATCTCTACCCTCCTCCACCCACCCCCTTCAGTTTACCCATCTGTAAAACCAGAATAACCACCCATACAGGGCTGAGCAGAGGTGAGGTTTTAATCAAGGTTCAATAACTCTCTCCCACTTATTCCTCAAGCAACCCTGTGACGTACGGGCCCTATTCCTCCTGAAAGAAGAAAGAACTGAAGCTTAAGGCTTGATAAGGTTTTTTCACCACTAGAACATACCTGGCAAAGATGCAAATCAGGATTTGGCTGATTCTAAAATTTATGTATTTTGCCCACAGCAGAGGTTGCTGTAAATGTGAGAGGGGAGGCATCTGGAATTGCTCACAGCAATGAAGTATCTACTATTTCCATTTTCTTCCAACTTGACAGATGGGCTGTTGAGTCTAGGTTGGGCTCAGTCACCAGCGCGGACACACTTGTAAATTGCTCTCGGACCCACCACTCTGGATTATGGCAAAGGGTACCCGGGATTATGGATTCCCAAATAATTAAACAGAAATCTCAAGTCTATCTTATTTGGTGGCCTCCAAGATGTTTCAGCTTCAAAATGCAGCAGACTACACGTGGGGAAGATGGGAAAAGGAACTTTGAGGGGTTACCTAATAGGCATAATTATATTTTTTAATTAAGGCAGGTAATCTCTTCCAGTTGCTCCACCCCCTTCTCCCAGTTGCCTGGTGGGGAATAAGCCGGGTTTGCTTTATTTGGAGGATAAAGACAATTAGAAGCAATTATTCTAAGTGTTGTTAGTCATTTTCGGGCGAGGAGTTGGGGTGTTAGAGCTGGGCCCCAGGCTTGTGCCAGCCTTCAGAGGGAGCGGCTGGTCATCATTGGCAGGAAGAGCCTTGCCTTGGTAATCAGAAAACTGTGCATCTTAGCTTTACTCATGGCAACGCTTTCACATCCAAAACCTCACTTGTTACTGGGAGTGTGAATCCCCCCTCCTCCTCCCTTTCTGCCTCCACCCCTTCCTGTCTATCACCCCATTTCGCCGCCTGAGGTGAAATGTAGGTCTGAAAGGGTAGGCCACTGGCCAGAGGTCACCTAGGGAGTAGGTAGGAAAATGCATCGCATTGCTTAGGTTTGGCCAGGAAATGCTCTGAGCCTTGCAGGGCCCCACTGGTGTGGAAACCATGCCTTTTGGGGCCTGGATCCATGAAGACCCGATTTGGGGGCCCCCAGGATTTGTCATGCATTCACAGCACCGTGTCCAGTGCCCAGAAGAGCCTTTGGCATGGTGAGGGGCTCAATAAATATTTGTTCACTAAATGAATAAATCCAGGTGGTGGTGGAGACTGCAGGGGTGACTCACTGAAAGGTTGCCTTCCCCAGTGACTCCAGAAGTATCTGTGAGTTATGAGGGCTGCTCTCACAATTGTAACTAATGCTGGATTGGATTCTGGCAGGGCAGGGGGAGAATTTTAACCTGTCCACTGGGAAGACTGAGCGTTCGTTCCATCCCAGACCCAGAAAGTCACTAGACTTGCAATTAATTGTCACATTGCCCTATAGTTACTCATTTCACAAATGGGAAGAGTTGGGGAGGTCGAGCTTGCCCAAAGTTTTGTAGCATCTTAAGTGTTTCAGTCAGCATGTGACCCCAGGTGAATCTGACTCCAGACCCCTAACTGATACATCATCTCTCAGATTGAATTTCTCTAATCCCTGGCTAATGTTAGCCAGAGACAGGCTGGGCGCAATGGCTCACACCTGAATCCCCGCATTTTGTGAAACTGAAGCGGGTGGATAACCTGAGGTTAAGAGTTCAAGACCAGCCTGGCCAACATGGTGAAAACCCGTCTCTACTAAAAATACCAAAAATTAGCTGGGCATGGTGGCAGATTCCTGTAATCCCAGCTACTCGGGAGGCTGAGGCAGGAGAATCACTTGAACCTGGGAGGTGGAGGTTGCAGTTAACCGAGATCACACCATTGCACTCCAGCCCGGCAACAAGATCTCAAAATAATACTAATACTAATAATAAAATAAAATCAGCCAGAGAAACTCGACATCACGCTGTTATCTTTGCCCATTTGCTTTAGTAATATCTTGATCTTTCCATATGAAGGTGTGTTTCTACAATGGAAAAAAAGAGACCCAAATGTATTTAGGAAAATAATAAACTGATAGTTTTACGTTGCTCATCCCCCCTAATAATAGCGGTTGATGCTTTTTGAGCACTTACTATGTGCCATGCACTGTTCTAGGCACACAACAGGCACCAATTCATTTACTTCTCACAAGCCTGTTGGTAGATGCTATCAGTGTTTTCATTTATTGAAAGGTTTGATTCTCAGACATGAAAAATCAAGATATGTATAATTTATCTTTTTAATTGTGTGTTTGTTAAGATGTCATTCCCTTATCTTCTACCCACCCTCCAACCCTAAGAGAGAAGAGTCACCACTGTTTAAATAGGAAAAAGAAATTAGAGGTATGGGTGGAATTTTTTGCAAAAGGCTTTGTAATATCTTCACAATTTTATGAGATCCACAAACTTTAAATATAGTTAAGCCTTCCTCATCACGATAATCCTATCCATAAATGGAATACCCCATGTGTATTATAGCTTGATAAAACTGGGACTTTTTCTCTTTGCCACCTTTCCACAGCTTATGACATTTGCCAGTGAATTTGCAAGTCTTTGTGCAGAAGGTGGGAAAGTGAAGGGAAAGACCTGGACACACTCCCCACCCACCCCCACCCACCCCCACTACCAAGAAGGAAGAGTTCTGATGCCTACATGTCACTCTCTTGCTGGGTGACTTTGAAAAGATCTTCCTGATCCCTGGGCTCCTCATCCCCGTCACTAGCAAAAGGAGGGGGTTTAGTTGCATTCCAAGTCTGCTCTGGGTCTATAGTTGTTCTATGATAAAAAGGAGTGAGTGAAAAATTCAGTTCCTTGTTCCTGTCTGCCACCAGGCTGACTGAAGTTTCCAGCTGGATGCAAGGATCACAGGAGTCAGGCTGGGTAGGTTGGAACCCAAATTTTATCCTGTGTCCAGCATGTCTTGGGACAAGTCCTCCTACTTCTCTGAGTGGGACTTCATTCTCTGCATCAGAAAATGGGGGCCACTAATCCCTATTTCAGGAGTTGAGGAGAATTACGTGGGATCATGGCTATAAAATGCAAGGGACACAATTTCTTCTGCTTCCTGTTGCAGGTCTTCCATTCATGAAAGGAGGGAAGTTTTTGGCTCAGCAGATGGGAAGACTGGGAGGAAACCAGATGGATCATTGCTAATGACACAATTACTGCTAACGCTGTTGGTGTGGACAACTGCAAAGAAGCTTATGAAAATTACACTGCTAAAAACCCTCAGGGCCTTTGGGGCAGCACAAGAAAGCTGTGCCCAAGTGGTGGCACCAGCTTTTCCCAGAGAAATGATTTTGGAGAGTCTCTGAACAGGACAGGGTATGAAGTAACATCTAAGTATGTGACAAAGAAGTGATTTCATTTTCAATGATGTCTGTTAATCCTTCCACTTTACTCAGGAAACTGTGGTTTTTTGGGTTTTTTGTTTTGTTTTGTTTTGTTTTGTTTTTTATTTGAGACAGAGTTGTACTCTTGTTGCCTAGGCTAGAGTGCAGTGGTGTGATGTTGGCTCACTGCAACCTCCACCTCCCGGGTTCAAGTGATTCTCCTGCCTCAGCCTCCCGAGTAGCTGGGATTACAGGCACCTGCCACCACACCCAGCTAATGTTTTGTATTTTTAGTAGAGATGGGGTTTCACCGTGCTGGCCAGGCTGGTCGCCAACTCCTGACCTCAGGTGATCCACCCACCTTGGCCTCCCAAAGTGTTGGGATTACAGGCGTGAGCCACTGCGCTGGGCCAGGAGACTGTCTTAGTCTAGCTTTAACACCAAGATAATGATCGCCAATGTCCCTGGGGACAAAGCACCAGGTTTCAACCTTCAGGAGACCATAGCATCAAGCCAGAAAATAACAACACAGTGTTGCTTTCGCTCTACCTGTTTTCGGAGTTAACCCAGCTAAGGTTGATAAGTAATACTGTGACATAAATTTCACTTTACAAATTATTTTTTAGTGTTAAAGTGAGAATTTATTTTAAATTAAACATTAATTAAATAACAGCACTGTTAGTACTGGGATACGGCCAACAATCATAATGATTGTTCGGCGGAACAATAGTGTGGTTGGATGCCTGAAATTGGGGTTAACACTGATTTACAGGAGAGAACACTGCATTTCCAACAGCACAAAATCTGGATGGAATCCTGCCCCACCTCCTTCCAGCTGGGTGGCCTTGGGCAAGTTACTTCCCCTCTCTGAATCTGGGATCCCTTATCTGTAAAGCTATGAGATTTGTGATCATTCTGACCTCCCAGGTTTGCAGGAAGAATTGACTGTGGAGATAATAGAAGACCACATTATTATTATGATGACAGAGATAATGGAGGCCTCCACATTTTCCTGGATGTTTGGAGTTGTTAGTATCATTAGTAAACAGTGAATAGGTGAATTTGGTCAAAACACAAACTTATTTACTCTGAACCTGGTTATCTACTAGCTGAGTAGTGATTGCAAAAGAGGGAAGAATTCTTTGAAAGCCGAGTTCTGTTTAAACCTCACTGTATCCTTTGTTGCACTGGCTCATCTTTAGTGCCTGGATATGGAAACTGCCATCTCCCTAGCAGGCATTTTTACAGTATCCATAGAACATCTATACTGTGGCCAAAATTAGGATACACCCAAGTTGCAGGCCAGGTACGGTGGCTCACGCCTGTAATCCCAGCACTTTGGGAGGCAGCAGTACCACTTGAGGCCAGGACTTCATTGAGGCCAGCCTGATCAACACAGCAAGACCTCCTCTCTACAAAAAAATGAAACAATTAGCCAGGCACAGTGGCAAGCGCCTGTGATCCCAGGACTTTGGGGGCTGAGGTGAAAGGATCTCTTGAGCCCAGGAGTTTGAAGCTACAGTGAGCTATCAGTGCACCACTGCCCTCCAGCCTGGGCAACACAGGGAGACCTTGTCTCAAACAAAAACAAAAACAACCCTCCCCCCTCGCCCAGTGAACACAGGCTGGTTGCAGTAGCTCATACCTGTAATCCCAGCACTTTGGGAAGCAGAGGTGGGTGGATCACTTGAGGCCAGCAGTTCAAGACCAGCCTGGGCAACATGGCGAAAGCCCATCTTTACAAAAAACACAAAAACGAGCTGGGTGTGATGGCTAGTGGGAGACCAGCCTGGGCAACAGCATGCCTGTAGTCCCAGCGACTCGAGAGGCTGAGGCACGAAAATTGCTTGAACCCTGGAGGCGAAGGCTGCAGTGAGCCTAGATAGTGCCACTGCACTCCAGCCTGGGTGACAGAGTGAGACTGTGTCTCTAAAACAAGCAAACAAAAAACCAAAAGACAATACCTGTAAGTTGCAAACAAGACGGAAAAAGGTTTTCACTTGTCCTTGTCATAAATGATTAAACACATTGCCTGGTGTGCCCTTTTTTCCCTTTCTTTCATCCTTCTGGCTGTTTCCCGCATTTCTTCCCTTCTTCCTTCAGTATCTGTGTGCTGGCTGGCGCTAAACCTGGAACGCAAAGACTACCCAGACAGGTTCTTGCCCTCAACAGTCTCCCACTCCAGCGGAAAGAGAGATCTACCTAATACCCAGTTACCCAATACTGATGGAGCCAGACTTATCTTACTGAATTTCTTTCTTTCACTGTCACTGTGTTGGCCTGAAGACAGTTTATTGAACATTTCAATAAGTTGCCAACAGTTAAAAATCAGGGGGTTTCCCATAGAAATCTGGAATCCTGGGGGCTGGGCGCGGTGGCTTGTGCCTGTAATTCCAACACTTTGGGAGCCGAGGCGGGCGAATCACGAGGTCAGGAGTTCGAGACCAGCCTGACCAACAAGGTGAAACCCCGTCTCTGCTAAAAATACAAAAATTAGCCGGGTGTGGTGGTGTGCACCTGTAATCCCAGCTATTCTGAAAGCTGAGGCAGGAGAATCTCTTGAACCCAGGAGGTGGAGCTTGCATGGAGCCGAGACCACACCACTGCACTCCAGCCTGAGTGACAGAGCGAGGCTCAGTCTTAAAAAAAAAAAAAAAAACTAGAATCCTGGCTTCTCTGCATCAGTCTGAAGGAGGGTGGCTCTGGGCCATCCAGGGCAGTTTCTCTAGGTGGAACCTGCAGACTCTAGTCGCCACCAGCCAGGCGTTTGAAAGTGCAGCCCCTGTAGGAGCTACAGTGGAATGTGGTACCAGAGGGTACAGGGTATGTGGGAGCCCAGAGGGGGACTGATGGACCCTTGGAGGCAAGAAAAGGCTATTTGGAGGAGGTGGCATTTGGGCTGAACTTTGAAAGAATTTGGCAGGTTGAGAAAGAGGAGTTTCTGGCAAAGGAGGCAGGATGTAAGAAAGCATGAGAATGGAAATGACCTGGTCTGTGTATTTGGGTGCTAGGACAGATTTGGGGAGTTGGGGCACGAGCAATCAGGGAGAAGGACAGGTGGAGCAGGGAACCGGGCCTTGGAAAGCCTCGGTGAGAAGGTGGAGGGTTTTTTCTTTCTTCCTTCCCCCCCACCTTCCCTTCTCTGCTGTTTACTTTTCTTCTTTCTTTTCTTTTTTCTATCATCTTATCTTAAATAACTCTTAGAATTTCAAAAACAATAGGTGTTCACTATGACCAGTGAAACAAAGACATGAAAGCAATTAATAATCTCCCTCATCTTCTCTTCATTCTGCCATCCAACTTAACTAGTATTAACAGTCTTGACTGGGTGCGGTCACTCATGCCCGTAATCTTACCGCTTTGGGAGGCTGAGGCAGGAGGATCACTTGAGTTCAGGAGTTTGAGACCAGCCTAGGCAACAGAGGGAGACCCTTGTCTCTACAAAAAAATAATTTAAAAAAAAATTAGCCAGTTGTCTGTAGTCTCCGCTACTAGGGAGGCTGAGGTGGGAGGATCGCTTGAGCCCAGGAGTTTGAGGTTACAGTGAGCTGTGGTTGTGCCATTGCACTCCAGCCTGGGCAACAGAGTGAGACTCTGTCTTAAGGAAAAAAAAAAAAAGAAGAGCAGTCTCATGTGTATCCTTAGATGCTCTTATCTATATACAAACACAAAAATAGCAGATATAAATTCAGAAAGGTGGAAATTGATGGTGCCTTTGTGTGCCTGTGTACCTGCATGTGTGATATGCAACTATTTACCTATGCAACTTGCTTTCTTGTTTAACTTATATCCATTTTATCATGTCAATCAATAACCCAATCCATTCTTTTTATATTCCATGGCAGTGGCATATTATAATGTGTTTAACCATTTCCTGATTGATGGATATTATTATACTTTTTACCCAAATTGTTACTGCTACCAACAATTCTTGAAAGAAAACTTTGCAAACCTTCATAGTTACACTCTTATTTATTTATTTATTGAGACAGAGTTTTGCTCTTGTCCCCCAGGCTGGAGTGGAACGGCATGATCTCAGCTCACTGTGACCTCTGTCTCCTGGATTCAAGTGATTCTCCTGCCTCAGCCTCCCAAGTAGCCGGGATTACAGGTGCATGCCACCACGCCTGGCTAATTTTTTCATATTTTTAGTAGAAACGGGGTTTCACCAGGTTGGCCAGGCTGGTCTCAAACTCCTGACCTCAGTTGATCCACCCACCTTGGCCCCACAAAGTGCTGGGATTACAGGCGTGAGGCACTGTGTCCCGCCACACTTTTATTTTTAAAGGTTTAATTTCCAAAATTGAGATTGCTGGAGCCAGGTGTGTATATTTTTAACCTGAATAGGCACTGCTGGATGACTTCCTAAAAACCCTGCTCCAGGGCATGTGCCCACTTGCAGTGTTCAGCTCCCCCTTTCTCTGCCAGCACTGGAGATCATTGCTTCTGCCATGGATAGTTTTGAGCAGGGGAGTAATAGAGTTTTATGACATACCTCTTTAAGAAACAATCTGGGGGTGGGGCGCAGTGACTCAAGCCTGTAATTCCAACACTTTGGGAGGCCAAGGTGGGTAGATCATTTGAGGTCAGGAGTTCGAGAGCAACCTGACCAACATGGTGAAACTCCGTCTCTACAGAACATACAAAAAAATTAGCCAGGTGTGGTGGGGGGCACCTGTAGTCCCAGCTACTTGGGAGGCTGAGGCAGGAGAATGGCTTGAACCCGGGAGGCAGAAGTTGCCCTGAGCTGAGATGCACCACTGCATTCCAGCCTGGGTGGCAGAATGAGACTCTCCAAAAAAAAAAAAAAAAAGAAAGAAAGAAACTATCTGGGAAAGCATTATGCAAAATACTGAAAGCAATATGACCAGGGAGGAGGTTGCTGCAAAGCTTCTGGGATTGCTGAAGAGTCTGGAAGAAAGGAGTGGCATTGGAAATAGAGAGTCAGGGAGGAAATTGAGAGTGAACTGTGGAAGACATAGAGATGCTACCTAACACATCCCCGGACTAGGGGACGCTGGGCTGGCATTGCAGGTCTGATTGCGTGGTAAAAGATGGGCAGTGGCCTCTCCTCATGCCGTCTTCATGCTTTACTCATGCTATTCCCATGCCACGCAAACGTTCTGTCCTCAGAGTTTCTTTCTTTCTTTCTTTCTTTTTTTTTTTTATGAAACAGGGCCTCACTCTGTTGCCCAGGCTGGAATGCAGTGGCACAATCTCAGCTCACTGCAACCTCTCCCTCCCGGGTTCAAGCAGTCCTCCTGCCTCAGCCTCCTGGGTAGCTGGGATTACAGGTGTGCGCCACCATGCCCCGCTAATTTTTGTATTTTTAGTAGAGATGGGGTTTCACCATGTTAGCCAGGCTGGTCTCGAACTCCTGTCCTCAAGTGATCCACCCATCTTGAAATGCTGAGATTACAGGCATGAGCCACCACGCTCAGGCCAGAGTTCCATTTCAGTAGCCTCATATACCTAAGTCCTGGGGCGAGGCAGCAGGCAACCTAGAACAGAAGAGCAGTGTTGCTCCATCCACCCCCAGTCTGAGTGAGTGGGCGGGGCAAAGAGGGCAGACAGATGCACCACTGTGCAGGGCAAGCCTTGGACACAGCCTTGCCAATGGAATCCCTGGGGACTTCACAAGGCAACTGGATAATTAACTGTGTTGTTTCATGTAATCCTCACTGATTTGCTTTCTAACCAATATAGCATTTGGCAATGGATGTGTTAGAAGCAGCAGCAGCAACGGAATTCCCAAGGTTTGAATTCCTAGAAAAGGGCCAGGTAGGACAGGCTGCTGATACTGAGGTTGGAATTCCTATTAATGCTCCTGGGAGCCCTTGAGAGTTTCTTTCCAGCTCCCTTTGCCCTCAATCTTTTGCTCTGTTGCCCCATCTTCTTTATTCCTCTGGCTCTATCCTTCTACTCAACCCATAGAGCAGACTTATTTCCCCACAGGCCCCTGTAATTTATTTGAGCTCTTAGAAAGTCCTGAAACCCAGGATTGGGACCATTTTGTTCTGAAGGATTTCTCCAGACTCCGTGGGAAGCTGAGGCAGCTCTTTAGGGCCTGGGGAGAACCAGAGATTGCCATCAGTACAGGACAACCTGTCCAGCCAGCATGTTTGCTCAGCCCTTAAATGGTCCAAGAGAATATGGTAAGTTTCCTTGACAATGGATCCATCCGACTTCATAATTAGCTCCATTCTCAATGGAGCAGAATATGGGCAGCTCAGACCCAGTCACTAACATTTCTACACTTGGCACGAGCTCAGAACTGATTCTTGAGCAGTCATATGGATATCCAAGCTTGTGGACATCAAATAGAAGAATTTAGCAATAGCAAACCTGGGCATTAAAATGTGAGAGGTGGAATGGAAATTCCCCATTCTGCCTTTGACAATAGCTCCTCAAGTCAAAAATACCCAGGTCTTTTCTTGAAAGAAGCAGACCACGTTTGCTAGCTTATTAGTTCTGATCTGGACATTGCTGCCATAGGAAGACCACAGGCTTCCGAGTCAGACAGAAATATGGGGCTGTGTGGCCTTGGGTAAGTCGCTTACCCTCTCTGATCCTCATTGTCCTTGTCTTTAGAAGGGGAGGTAATCACACCGAGCTGGAAGAATTGTTGAGGGTATTAGTGATAAACTACAGCAAGCATTTGCCTGTTTGGGCACAAAATAGGCATTTTAATAAATGGCAGCAGAGGTTTTTGTAAACCATTGACTAACAGAGACCAGCTGACTATTTGAGGAGGAGGAGGAGGAGGAGGAGGAGAGGTGATGGGAATTGTTTCCCAGCTCCCACCCTATTCCATTTCTGAGGCTGGCTATCGGTTACCTAGGCAATGCCGCACAATGCAACCTGAGGGGCGGCTAGAGCTGTGCACAGCTGCCGGGGGCTCCCGCGCCTCTGTGCAGGGCTCAGGATGAAGCCAACTTGGCCATGTGTTGACACCAGCAATAAGTCAGCTCTTGCCACTGGCAGAGGTTGCTGGGGCCAGAGACTAAACTCCCACGGGGAGAGGGAGCTCAAAATCAGTTGGTATCATAGTAAAAATAAATAAATAAATAATAAAGGAATTTTTCAAGAAATAGTTATTTTAATTTAAATACAGCAGCAACAACAACAACAAAACCTGAAAAAAAAAAAAAAAAAAGCAGGTTGGTGTCTAGGGGAAGGGAGTTCCTGGGCTTTGTTTATAAACATAGTAAAAAATAAATAAAGGAAGGCAAAAAAAGAGAGAGAGAGAAGCAGTCTAGAGCGTCTTTTGGGCTCACTGCCTCCATTTCTCATGGAGCATGTTTCCCATTACAAGGGGAAGTGCAGGCCACACATGGGCAGAAAGAAAATATGCAGACGGGAAAGTAATTGAGGGTGTTGGGGTCGTGGGATAAATCTGTGAGTTCGTTTTCAAAATCTTCTTGAGTGCTCCATTATTTTTACTATTAAAGGCATTTTAAAAGTCAACTCTAAGTTGAATTTGGCTGGAACGAACCTATTCTGTTGTCATGATTTCCCATAGAACGTGTCTTCCCATTTCCTCCAGGAAAGGACTGTGGCCATTTTCATTGTCCTGCCTCAATTTTTCTACGATTCATCTCCTATCCATCCTGCACGATCGGGTTTAGTCAGAATCCGGGCACTGATTTCAGAGAGGGTTCCCTTGCTGGCCAGGTGGAGCACATATGGAGAAGGAAGGGTGGAGAGACGACATGCCACCAACCCACACATAGCCTTGGTTTTCTCTTTACTACTGACAGGTGAGGAAACTGAGGCTCGGAGGGAACGAGCTGCTTGCTCAGGCTTAGTCAGCTATTGTCAGGGTGAAGTAGGATCCAAACTTCAGTCTTCTGAATTTAAGTCGAGGTCTGTTTCCAGCACCATAGTGGCAGCCAAAAATAATTCCCTGTCTTGGAAAATGCCTCCTTCTGCGGCCTCCTAGGCAGTATGGAGAGCAAGACAGCGACATTTATACCTTTGTCTCGAACAAGAAACTGGGGGCCCTCAAAAGTCTGCAAAGGGGGCCAACATATACAAATATCTATTTCTCCCAATCTCCCTCACACTCTCTTAGTCAACCAAGCATTTCACTGTGAAGAAAACCCGTGTCATAAAAAGTCATCGGGATAGAAAACAAATAAAGAGCTGGTTTGTGAAGGGAAGCCAGCATTCCTCATTATCAACAACACTGCTTCTTTGGATAAATATTTACCCAATCCAATTCTTCTTCCTTTTCTCCCTCCTTCTTTGACAAGAATGTTCCTCCGTCTCGGCAGCCACCATGGCCCTGCTGGAACAGACGACGTTCAATGTTTCCATCCTAAGGCATGTTTTTCTGGGGTTTATTACTCAGCTGTAAAAATGTGCTCTAGGCAAAAACTTGGCATATTAAGTCTCATCTCAGAGGTAATTGGTGGAGGTTTTTTAAAAACCTTATTTTTCCCTTTTTACAGACAATCTTGGAAAGAGAAACAAAAAGGTCAAGAATTTACTGCTGGAAACTATAGGGTTTGCCCCCGTGGGTTTTCCTCTCTGGTTTGGTTTGCTCTGCGTTATTTTTGGTTTCCTCTAACCAGATATTTGGAGGCCAAGTTATAGAGGCTATAATCCCAGACATTCATTTATTCTTTCTTCAACAAATATTTACTGAGTGCCTACTGTGCACCAGTCACACGGTTCTAGGATCTGGAGGTACAATGGCAGAAATATCAGTGTGGTCTAGGGTCTTATGAGGCTGAAGCATGCACACAATCACACACAAACCCCACATATTAACAGACAAAGTAAAACTTAACTTTGTAGTAAGTGGTTGGAGTAGAGAAAAGAACAGTGAAGGGTTGAGGCGTCAGGGATTTCACCTTAGATAGGCTGGCCTAGGGGGGTCCTCCGAGGGGAGGACGTTTACTCCGACACCTTGAGGTGAACCGGAAGCCACATGTAAATCTAAAGAGGAGAGAAATCAGGAAGAGGCGAGAGCATGCATGAAGGCTAGAAAAAGCATGATGTGGTTGAAGAACAGAAAGAAGGCCTCCTTTCTGTTTTTTTTTTTTTTTTTTTTGGTTTTTGTTTTTGTTTTAGACAGAGTCTAGCTCTGTCCCCCAGGCTGGAGTGCAGTGGCGCGATCTCGGCTCACTGCAACCTCCTCCTCCTGGGTTCAAGCAATTCTCTGCCTCGGTCTCCTGAGTAGTTGGGACTATAGGCACCCGCCACCATGCCCAGCTAATTTTTGTATTTTTAGTAGAGAGCCTTCACCATCTTGGCCAGGCTAGTCTTGGACTCCTGACCTCGTAATCCACCCGCCTCGGCCTCCTAAAGTGCTGGGATTACAGGTGTGAGCTACCGCGCCTGGCCTAAGAAGGCCTCCTTTCTAGACTGCATGGAATGGGGAAGGGGCAGGAGGTATCTGACACCTGGGGCACGACAGCACAGGCAAATTATGTGTCATGCAGAGATAATTGCGGAAGGATCGCCAAGTTCATGGGCACCAAATATAAGTATTTAGCAATCCTCGGTATTAAATTCTACCTACTGTGTGCCCTTTGCACTTTTATTTTAAGGGCAAAGGGAAGCCATGAAAGGATGTGCAGTAGAGCATGAAATGATATAACTCAATTTCTGGAAGACCTCCTTCACCTCTGTGTGGAAGATGGATCGGGGGGCAATTGGAGAAGCAAGGAGATCATTTGGCAGGTTGCTGCAGTTACCCGGATGTAAGCTCTGGAGATGGGCAGGACCCAGAGAGCAGCAGAGGCGATGGAGGGAAGGGTGTGGAATCACGGGTGGTTTAAGGGAGAACTGGACTTGACCTGCTGGTGGGTGGGCCAGTAAAGGAGAAGGGAAGGAGGGCTGAAGGACAACCCAAGGTGTCTCGTGTTAGACACAGCTGAATGTGGTGCCATGATCTGTGGTAGGAAAGGGACGGGGAGTATAGAGGGAGGGAGGAGAGTGGAGAAGGACTCCCTGGTTTGTGGCCTGGCCCACTGGCTTGTTCTGATGTTAAACCACAGGAAGAAAGAGGTTTGGTGAGCTGTGTGGTCTACTGGTTCAGGGTCAGCAACCACACAGCCTGGGTCCAGTCCCAGCTCTACCATCTGCTAGCTGGGTAACCCTGGGCAAGTTACTTTGCCTCAATGTACTTCAGTTTCTTCATCTAAGAAATGGGAATAATCATAGAACCTGCCTCACAGGGTGGTTGTGAGGGTGAGATGCGTTAATTAATCAGAAAAGCGCCTGTCTGAGTTGTCTATGGATAGCATTCCATTTTGGAGGTGTACTGATTCAATCACTCACTGGGTGAGTACTGATGGCAGGCCTGCCCTCACAGGGCTTGCTCTCTGCTGAAGGGCACCACCAGTACATAAACAGACAGATGGTAACACACTGTGACAAGTGCCCCCAAGGAAAGGAGCAGGGATCTATGCGAGAGAATAACAGAGGGAAGATTAATAAACTAGACTACGGCAGGTTTCAGGGACGGTGCTCTGGAGAAGTCACCCAACCCCCATTGGTAAGCACTGGCAAGGGGAAGAGGGTGTGCGTGTTGGGAAAGGAAGAGAATCATTCCAGATTTAAGGACTGGTAGAGACCCTCAGCTGGGATAGGACCTGGTGTGTTTGAGACGGCGAAAGAAAGAGTATGTTTGAAGCTAACCAAGCAAGGGAGAGTGACAGGAGAGTGGCAGGCCCAGGAGGTCAGGGTGCCATGGGCCACAGTCAGGAATTGAGGTTTTATTCTAAATTGGAGGGAGACGTGAATTAAATGTTTCAGGTGGAGAGAGAGAGAATCTGACTTATATTTGTATTTTTTAAAATTTTTATTTTTTTCTGAGATGGGGTCTTGCTCTGTTGCCCAAGCTGGAGTACAGTGGTATCATCACAGCTCACTGCAGCCTCAACCTTTTGGGCTCAAATGATCTTCCCTTCTGAGCCTCCTAGTAGCTGGGACTGCAGCTGCATACTAGCATGCCCAGTTAATTTTTTAAAAAATTTTTTTTGTAGAGACAGAGTCTCATCATGTTGCCCAGGCTGGTCTCAAACTCCCAGGCTCAAGTGATCCTCCCACCTTGGCCTCTCAAAGTACTGTGATTACAGGCGTCAGTTACCATGCTGGGCCATGACTTATATTTTTAAATGACCTCTTGGTCTGCTGTATGAGGCGGGATTGGGTATGTGTGGAGAAAGGCAGGGAGGGTGGCAAGAGTGGATTCAGAGAAACTGTGTAAAAAAAAGAGGCTGATGCTACAGTTCTGGCAAAAGATGATGGTGGCTTGAAAGAGGACAGCAATTATGCAGGTAGAGCGAAGTGGAATAAGAAATATTTTGAAGGCCGGGCGCGGTGGCTCATGCCTGTAATCCCAGCACTTTGGGAGGCCGAGGCGGGCGGATCACAAGGTCAGGAGATCGAGACCACGGTGAAACCCCGTCTCTACAAAAAATACAAAAAAATTAGCCGGGCGCGGTGGCGGGTGCCTGTAGTCCCAGCTGCTTGGGAGGCTGAGGCAGGAGAATGGCAGGAACCCGGGAGGCGGAGCTTGCAGTGAGCCGAGATAGCGCCACTGCACTCCAGCCGGGGGACAGAGCGAGACTCTGTCTCAAAAAAAAAAAAAAAAAAAAAAGAAATATTTTGAAGATGAAACCAATTCCAACTCCTTCTCCGCAAGACTGCCAACGTGATTCATTACACATGCAAATCTGATTGTGTCATTCGTCTGCTCAAATCCCTTCAATGGCTCCCCAGTGCTCTTAGTGTAACCCCAAAATTTCTCACCCTGGCTGCCTGGCCAGCCCGCTTTCTTCCCTGGAGGACCTTGCCCTCCTCTGTGCCTTACCATCTGTACCCTGGGCATCTTGGTCTTCTCTCGTCTCTCAGAATGCACCTTGCTGCTTCTCTCCACAGGGCCTTTGCACATGTTTGTTTTCCTCTCTTGGAAACTTGTTATCCCTCCCAGAGCCCCAACCCCATCCTTCCTGCCTATCTCTTTCTGATGTTGCTCTTAGTCCCCCTCCCATAGCTGGGCTCTAAATGTGCTCACTTCAGTTGTTAAAGTGAAAAGTTGGCTGGGCACAGCGGCTTACACTTGTAATCCCAGGACTTTGGGAGGCTGAGGTAGGATTGCTTTGAGTTCAGGAGTTCTAGACCAGCCTTGGCAATATAGAGAGACCCCATCTGTACATAAAACATAAAAGAAAATGAAAAAGAAAAGCTGGATCAGCCGTTAATGTGCCCAAGTAAACATATCAATGCACTGTAGTTTAGCCATCAAAGGTATGCAGTGGGCCAGGTGTGGTGGCTCACGCCTGTAATCCCAGCCCTTTGGGAGGCCGAGGCAGGTGGATCACAAGGTCAGGAGATCAAGACCATCCTGGATAACACGGTGAAACCCCATCTCTCCTGAAAATACAAAAAAAAAAAAAAAAAGTTAGCCAGGCGTGGTGGCGGGCACCTGTAGTCCCAGCAACTTGGGAGGCTGAGGCAGGAGAATGGTGTGAACCCAGGAGGCAGAGCTTGCAGTGAGCCAAGATCGCGCCACTGCACTCCAGCCTGGGTGACAGAGCGAGACTCCGTCTCAAAAAACAAACAAACAAAAAGGCATGCAGTGATTGGCGAGCCCTCTGTAGTCCTCCTCATTCTCTAAACTCATGCTCTGTGCCATCGGCTGGCCAGGCCAGGTTCAGAGAAAGGAGCTAAGGTTTGATTGAGGACATGCTCAGGGACTGTGCTTCACCCCCACCTTATCTTGTCTAATTGTCTATATTGTCACAACAAGTCTGCCAGGGAGACAGGCCAGGTGAGGACTCTGGGGCTCACAGAGGTGAAGCAACTCACTTAAGGTCATTCAAGTAGTAAGCAGTGGAGCAGGGTTCAGCGCCAGGTCTGCTGGAGGCCACCTGTTTACCAGGCCTGCACACCTCCTCACTGTACACCCAGGCCTGGCATCCTCATGCCGGGGCTGGCTCCACCTAAGGAGGAACACGCAGAGTCCAGAGGAAAAATCTGTGTGGCTTTCCTTTCTGGTAACAGCCCTTCATCCTTGGAAGAACCTGGATCCTTTCTTCCTTCGGCCCTTCAATCTCACTTTCTCTTTGTGTGTGTGTGTGTGTGTGTGTGTTTTTTTTTTTTTTTTTTTTTTTTTTTGAGATAGAGTCTTGCTCCTGTCACATAGGCTGGAGTGCAGTGGCACGATCTCAGCTCACTATAACCTCCACCTCCCAGGTTCAAGCGATTCTCCTTCCTCAGCCTCCTGAGTAGCTGGTATTACAGGCGTGTACCATCACGCCCAGCTAATTTTTCTTTCTTTTTCTTTTTTTTTTTTTTTTTTTTTTTGCATTTTTAGTAGAGACAGGGTTTTGCCATGTTGGCCAGGCTGGTCTCGAACTCCTGACCTTAGGTGATCCACCCACCTCAGCTTCCCAAAGTGCTAGGATTACAGGTGTGAGCCACCACACCTGGTCTCTTACCTTCTCTTGAACTGATAGGGAGGTGGTACCTCGGCAGTTGGATGCTTGACTTCCCCCCAGGACCCAACCTAAAACCCAATAATTCAACAGTAAAGCAAGAACCAGAATTGTATTTGCCTCTGTGGTTCCCATTTTCCAGGTGGCAATGTTAAGGCAGAGTAAGGTCAAGGTTAGCTCCAGCCTAACTCAGCCTTTCTCAGCCAGGGCCCTGGAAGCCTTTAAGTGTAGACACCCAGATCCTGCACAGTTCATCCTTGGTTGGTGCTTGTCAGAGCAGGCAGAGCCAGCAAGGCCAGTTCAACCTTGCTGTCACACAGATCTAGAACAAAGCATGGAGACTTAGGCCTGGGGACTCAGTGACCCTGGATCTCAATCTTATGTCTACTCCCTTGAGCCCCCTCCTCTGTATTCAGCCCTCCAGATCCCTACCTTGATGCAAGCCCTTCCTGAGAGACCCCAGAACTCTGCTGGATCTTGCTGACCCTCAGGTCTTGTTCCTCCAGCCCCACTATGACCTGCAGGGAGCTGGACTGCAGCCTCATCTCTCCCCAGGATCACTGCTTCCTGTGGTTTATGTGTGACTGATTCTCACATATCTGCAGGGGCAGACCTGCTCCCAACCCCAACCCAAGACTGTCAAATCAGGGTTGTATGGGTTGGGTTCATGAATCTATTGTTTTTTGTTTTTGTTTTTTTTGAGACAGGATCTCACTCTGTCACCCAGACTGGAGTACAGTGACATGATCATGGCTCACTGTAGCCTCAAATTCCTGGCTCGAGTGATCTGCCCCACTCAGCCTCCAGAGTAGCTGGGACTGTAGGAATGTGCCACCTTGTCCGGCTAATTAAAAAAAAAATGTATTTGGCCAGTTGCAGTGGCTCACACCTGTAATCCTAGCACTTTGGGATGCTGAGGCGGGTGGATCACCAGAGGTCAGAAGTTCGAGACCAGCCTGGCCAACATGCTTGAACCTGGGAGGTGGAGGGTGGAGGCTGCAGTGAACTGAGATCACACCACTGTACTCCAGCCTGTACAATGGGAGTGACACTCCATCTCAAAAAATAATATATATATGCTTTTGTAGATAGTCAACATAGTGAGACCTCGACTCTACAAAAAATTTAAAAATTATCCAGGTGTGGTGGTGAACACCTGTAGTCCCAGCTATAGGAGGCTAAAGTGGGAGAATTGCTTCTGAGTCCAGGAATTTGAGGCTGCAGTGAGCTGTGGTTGTGCCAGTGCGCCCCAGCTTAGATGACAGAGCAAAACCTGGTCTCTAAAAAACATAAAAATAAAATAATGAAATAAAATCTTTTTTGTGGAAATGGGGTCTCATTATGTCGTCCAGGTTGGTTTTAAACTCCTGGCCTCAAGTGAGCCTCCTGCCTCAGCCTCCCAAACCGTTGGAATGATAGTTATGAACCACCATGGCTTCCAAATCTGTTTTGTAAGAGCTTCCTGGGGCATCTAAAACAAGATGCAGAACCAGGGGCCATAACAGAAAAGAATGAGAACTTTAGTTACATATAAATGAAAAAATCATTAAGAAAAACAATTAGTTAAAACACAAACCATGAAACTGCAAAGACAATTTGTAACATAAATGCCAAAGGGATTTTTTTTTTTTTTTTGCTTTACAAAAGATTGAAATAAATAAAAAAATAATTTGATAGGAAAATTGGAAAAGGATGTAATTCAGCAGTTCGCAAAATCAAAATAATAAGAATCAAAGTGTACAAAAGAATGTTTAATCACTTTATGATTAAAGAAATCTAAGACCTGTGCAGTGGCTCACACCTGTAATCCCAGCACTTTGGGAGGCCGAAGCGCACGGATCTGAGCCCAGGAGTTCAAGACCAGCATGGGCAACATGGCAAAACCTCATTTCTAAAAATAAAAAAAGTACAAAGATTAGCTGGGCGTGGTGACACACACGTGTGTTCCCAGCTACTTGGGAGGCTGAGGTGAGAGGATTAGTTGAGCCTGGGAGGTTGAGGTTGTAGTCAGCCATAATCGCACCACTGCACTCCAGCCTCGGTGACAGAGTGAGACCCTGTCTCAAATAAAGGAAAGACAGAAAGAAAAGAAAAGAGAAAGAAAGAAGGAAACAAAACTATGCTAGCATTTTTTCCCTAACACATTGTTACTAATGGTTAAGCATTGCAGAGGGCATCGAGTAGTTACTTTCTTACTCTTGTGATGTGAGTTCAAATGGGCAAATAGACATCAGTTAGGCAATATCTGTCAAAATGTAAAAGACACATGCTGGCTGGGCGCTGTGGCTCACGCCTGTAATCCCAGCATGTTGGAAGGCCGAGGCGGGCACATCACCTGAGGTCGGGAGTTTGAGACCAGCCTGACTAACACGGAGAAACCCCATCTCTACTAAAAGTACAAAATTTGCCAGGCGTGGTGGTGCATGACTGTAATCCCAGCTATTTGGGAGGCTGAGGCAGGAGAATTGCTTGAACTCAGGAAGCAGAGGTTGCAGTGAGCCGAGATTTGGCCATTGCACTCCAGCCTGGGCAACAAGAGCAAAACTCCATCTCAACAACAACAAGAAAACAATGCACGTGCTGTTTGACCTAGCAGTTCCCCTGGTCAACATTTATTCCCCTGAAGGATCTACTCACAAGAGAATGGAAAGATTATACACCCAAGGACATTCATAGCAGCACGTTTGTGATAACAAAAAGTGTAAATGACTTAAGCGGCCATTAGTCAGGAGGTATTAAGTAACTGAAAATCCAGCTATACAAAGGAATACCAGAATTAAGTGAAAAAGGTAAGGGGCAGGAAGCGATCCCTGTGATAAATTAAAAAAATACTTATGCAATAAAAATGTATTGAGTGACTCTTAGGTACTTGGTACTCCCCGAGGTACTAAGGATCAAGAAGTGAATCACCGTCCGGGCGCCATGGCTCACACCTGTAATCCCAGCACTTTGGGGGGATGAGTCGGGCAGATCACGAGGTCAGGAGATCAAGACCATTTTGGCTAACACACACAGTGAAACTCTGTCTCTCCTAAAAATACAAAAAATTAGCCAGGTGTGGTGGCGGGCGCCTGTAGTCCCAGCTACACGGGAGGCTGAGGCAGGAGAATCACTTGAACCCGGGAGGTGGAGGCTGCAGTGAGCTGAGATCATGCCACTGCACTCTAGCCTGGGCGACAGAGCGAGACTGCATCTCAAAAAGCAACAACAACAAAAAGTGGTTTGTGTTTTGACTAGTTTTTTTGCATTCCCTTATGGGAATGTAAGTGTGTGATTCACACAGACGGAGTCCATGGAACTGACTGGCTACTAGAGGAGACATGGTAATAAATAGATAGACAATACACTTACTGTGTTAAGTAGTGGTAAGTGCTATGAAGAAATTAGAAATTAGAACAGTGTAAGATGAAGGCCAGCTGGGGAGGTGACTCTAAGATAGGATGGCTCAAGAAGGTCTCTCTGATGAGGTGACATTTGAGCAGAAACCTGGAAGAAGTGAGGGAGTGAGCCAAGATGCCACATCTGTGGGAAGAGTGTCCCAGGCAGATGGAACAGCAAGTACGAAGGCTCCGCAGCAGAACTGGCTGGATTTGTTGAAGAAATACCTCTAAGGTCAGGTAGCTAGAAAGCTGTAAGTGATGGGAGTGGTGAGAGGGGATGAGCGTAGACAGCCTGGACCAGATCAGGGGCAAAGAAATGCTGGAGAGAGGGCCGGGCGCGGTGGCTCATGCCTGTAATCCCAGCACTTTGGGAGGTCAAGGCAGGTGGATCACCTGAGGTCAGGAGTTCAAGACCACCCTGGCCAACATGGTAAAACCCCTTCGCTACTGAAAATAGAAAAATTCGCTGGGCCTGGTGGCGGGCGCCTGTAATCCCGGCTACTTGGGAGGCTGAGGCAGGAGGATTGCTTGAACCCAGGAGGCAGAGGTTGCAGTAAGCTGAGATTACACCACTGCATTCCAGCGTGGACAACAGAGTGAGACTCCATCTAAAAAAAAAAAAAAAAAAAGTGGAGGGAGAACAAACCTATTTTCTGGAACAATAAATAGGAAGCTTTCAATAATTTACGTGTAGTGAGATGGATTCTAGCATGGGGTGAAAGAGGCCTATTTTTCACTTTATACTTTGCTGCTATGTCTGCATGTCCTTGCTACATAGAGGTACTGTCATTACTTATGGTTATACTAATGTAAAGGGTGTTATCAGGGTAGAGGGATTATGAGCATATTTTGTTTGCATTAGACAAACAAATGAAACTGCCTGTTTGTGTGATTTCCATGCACAGCTGGCACTGGGAACCACAGACCCCAGGGCATCCTGACCGGACCCTCCCAGGCTCATGGCAAAGCTGAACTGGGCCATGTGCTGTCGTGAGGAACTCAACCCACTCTCCTGGTTTTCAAACATTCCTGGGAATGTAAGTGTGTGGAAATGTAACATTTCCAAGAATAACCTTAAATCCATTCAGTGACTTTAGAAGTTTATCACTAACGTCAGTAACAAACTCCTTGCTTGGTCGCCCCTGGGCCCGGTACAGGCAGGGGCTCAGAGAAGCTCTGACTGGGATTGCAAGTAATTGACTTTCCCACTGGTCCATCAGGCCCTGCTTGCGGTGAGCAATGGGCAGGCCTGGTCTTGAGTGTCAGAAGCCCTCTGGCTTGGTCTTCTCCCGGTCTTAATTTCTAGCCTGGACTATCAGCCCATCTTGGAGGCCTCAGCCTGCCTCACAATTGCAGCCCTGAGTTAAGACAAGTAAAGGCACATCTGGAACTACATTTTTTGCTTTGTTTCCTACATCTTCCAACTTCTACCAACAGAACCAAGGGGACCTGGGTTGAAGCCTCTTGTACATGTCTCAGATCAATTCAGAGCTGAGTGATAAGACTCATCTGCTGGGAGCATGGAGCTGAGTTTTCCAGAAAAATGGCATCTTTCTTATCACCAAAAATAATGCCTACATGTAAATCCTGGAGCCGTTTGGAGCTCCCCACCTAGAGAGGCCAGCAGAGGCCTTGGCCAACAGCAGAAGCCCTGGAGAGCAAGACCTACTCTGGAATCTGCGTGCATTCCCCACCTGCTCAAGGGAGGATCTCCAAGCATCTTATACGTATTAATTTAAAAATACAGCATCCCGAGGGGCTGGTGTGATTATCACCATTCAATTGACAGGAAAAGGAAGGTTTGCTGGGCCTGGTGAGGAGCAGGCCCCAGAGAGCCAAACAAAGGCCTGTGGGAAGCAGTAACAAGCAGTCAACTACCTTGGGGCTGAACCGGGCTGCGCTGGTGCTGAGCCTTCAGCATGCATTGTGAGATGGGTAGCATTATTATCTACATTTTGCAGATGGTAGAAACCAAGATCCAGAGTTTCTTTCTGCGCTAGAAAGTGATATGGCTGGGCGCAGTGGCTCATGTCTGTCATCCCAGCACTTTGAGAGGAAGAGATGGGCAGATCACTTGAGGTCAGGAGTTCGAGCCCAACCTGGCCAACATGGTGAAAACCCATCTCTACTAAAAAAAACAATACAAAAATTACCTTGGCATGGTGGCATGCATCTGTAATCCCAGCTACTCTGGAGGCTGAGGCAGGAGAATCACTTGAACCTGGGAGGCAGAAGTTGCAGTGAGCTGAGATTGTACCACTGCATTCCAGCCTGCGTGACAGAGTGAGAGTCTATTTCCAAAAAAAAAAAAAAAAAAAAGAAAGAAAAGAAAGAAAGAAAATGATAGAGCAGAGACTTGAACCAGGTATTTGGGATTCCAAGTCTCGTGGTATGTCTACTGCTCCTATGCTCTACCTCAGTAATTATTCTTTATAGCTGCATAGTACTTTATAGTTTACAAAGCATTTAAACATGCATTATCTTATTCATTCCTTACAATAACTCAGCTAGAGAAGGAGGTGCAGATGTTTAAATTAAATAAAATTAGCTCCATTTTATAGATGAGAAAATGGAGGCTCAGAGAGGGAAAGATAATGTGCCTAAGTTCTTATAATAGCAATAATAACTCATATCTATATAATGAATTATAGCTTACAAAATGCTTTCTGGTTTTGGACATTACAATAGCTCCAAGAGATAAGTAGTCTCCGTACTATGATTAATACTAGTAGTAGTATTCTTAGTATTCCTGTATTACAGATGAATAAACTAAAATTCAGAAAAGTTAAGAAGATGATGACAAGTGAGTATTGGTATGTCAGACACAGAGCTAGGTGCTCTAGCTATTCTATCTCACTGAATTCTTCGCAAAGCCCTCAAGAAAATATTTGCAGAGGCTTTTCATTCATTCATTCATTCGGTAAATGTTGCAGTGTGCCTACTGTGGATCTGATACTGTTCTAGGCACAAGGAATACAGCAGTGAAGAAAACAAATCCTTGTCTTCACTGAGCGTATATTCTTTTGGTATGGATGGAACAGACCATAAATAAACAGGTAAATATATACTATACCAGATGGCACTAAACTCAAAGAAGAAAAGTAAAGTAAGGTAAGGCAGCAGAAACAGAAGTGGGAGGTGTTGGTTCTGATAGAGTGGTCAGGGAAGGTCCCCTTGACATCGTGACATTAAGAAGAGACCTGAATAAAGTGAATGGAGAAAGGTTTAGGTTGGGTCTCAGTAAGCGCTAATATGCTTTAGTGGGAAGCAACAGAGACATACCAGTGTAATAAAAACCCTAGTTAAAGCAGCTACTGTCTTCAGGGTTTAAAATATGCCAGAATTTTACAGTGTACTGCTGGGCACAGTGGCTCACGCTTGTAATCCCAGCACTTTGGGAGGCCAAGGCGGGTGGATCGCTTGAGGTCAGGAGTTGGAGACCAGCCTGGCCAACATGGCGAAACCCCATCTCTACTAAAAATACAAAAATTAGCTGGGCATGGTGGCGGGCGCCTGTAATCCCAGCTACTTGGGAGGCTGAGGCAGGAGAATCACTTGAACCTGGGGGCAGGGTGGAGGTTGCAGCGAGCTGAGATCAAGCCACTGCACTCCAGCCTGGGCAATAAAGCATGACTCTGTCTCAAAAACAACAACAACAACAAAAAGAATTTTACAGTGTTCTTTCATTGAATCCATACAATCATGGAAAATGAGTGTTGGGGGAAATTAAGGCTGAAAGATTAAGTGGCCAGTTCACCATCTTATTGCTAATGAGTTGGAGATTTAATACTTGAACGTGTCCTTGTCTGACCCCAAAGTCCCACCCCTGAGCATCCCAGGTCCTCTGTGGGAAGGCCTGGAGTGAAGCACACAGTGACTTTGACTGCATCCAGGCTAGAGGGAGCCATGGCAGGAGTGATGGGAAGGGCAGCTCGCCCCGTGAGCAGAACAGAGCCTAAGGGGCCTGGAAGGCCATGGTCCACTCTATGGAGAGGAAGGGGCTGGATCCAAGAGGGCTCCCGGCCCCTGGAGGGCTGGGGGAGACATTTCTTGACATTGAGAGGTGAGGGCAGCTTCTTATTTGACAATCCGCCTGCTAAAGCATCTCATCTAATGTAGAAGTTCTTAAACTGGGGGTCCACGGACTACTTTGGGGGCAGAGAGAGAGAATATCTATATGGTTCCATGGGAAAACATAACATCTTTATTTTTGTTATCCTCTAACTAAAATGTTTGATTTCCTTCAATTATGAATGTTGCCAGCAACATTCATACTGGTCAGTAGCATGACCAGTAACTGCAATTTTACCCCCAGTAGACACCACGTGTTTTCATGCCACCTGACAGTTCTTACAGACATCTTTTTTTTTTTTTTTTGAGACATAGTTTCACTCTTATTGCCCAGGCTAGAGTGCAATGGCACAATCTTGGCTCACCACAACCTCTGCCTCCTGGGTTCAAGCGATTCTTCTGCCTCAACCTCCTGAGTAGCTGGGATTACAGGCATGCACCACCACACCCGGCTAATTTTGTTTTTTTTGTTGTTGTTGTTTGTTTGTTTTTGGAGAGACAGGGTTTCGCCATGTTGGCCAGGCTGGTCTCGAACTCCCGACCTCAGATGATTCTCCTACCTCGGCCTCCCAAAGTGCTGGGATTACATGTGTGAGCCACCGCACCTGGCCTTTTGCAAATATCTTGAAAATATTGTTTCCATTTACCACTACTTCAAAATTAAGGAAGTAATTGGCTCAGCACCATATCTTGTTTTTGTTTTTTTGACACAGGGGTTTCACTGTGTTGCCCAGGCTGGAGTGCAGTGGTATGATCTTGGCACACTGTCACCTCTACCTCCCAGGCTCAAGTGAGCTTCCCACCTCAGCCTCCTGTGCAGCTGGGACCGCAGGCAGGTGCCACAGCACCCAGTTAATTTTTTTTGTATTTTTAGTAGAAACTGGGTTTAGCCATGTTGGACAGGCTGGTCTTGAACTCCTGTGCTCAGCCTTCCAAAGTGCTGGGATTACACGGGTGAGCCACCGCGCCTGCCTTCAGATCTTGTTGATTGATACATTAACAAAGAAGTACCTGTATTAGCACATGGCAACATTTTTATAACTGTACTTAAATATAATTGGGCACCTTTGTTATTTGATTTTACACATTTTTAAATATTCTGAGAGGAAGTCCACCGTTTCAGCAGACTGCCAAATAGACCCACTTCACCGAAACGCTTTAGAATGCAAGAATGAGACCCATCTGTTTCTTTTGCGTCTTTTACCTTTAATTCTCTGCTCTGGTTAGCTAAGAGGCACTAGTGACTCTGGCCTGTAGGCTTTTGCAGGCTGGGATCTTGTCTTATGCAACTCTTTGGCTTCGGGGTTTGTGGAGAGAACTCAGGAATGTTAGTTTAATTTGAATTTGATGTTGACATTCAAAAACTAAGAGTTTGCACACATATCTGGATTTCTGTCTTCTCTAATAGAATCAGAAGGTCTGGCAGCGCTAGGCTCCGCCTCTCCACTCCCTGTGGTGCAATTTCAAGAGTTAAGTAGGGGCCACCACTGGGGACAGAGCAGTCCCCGCCAGCTTGCCACGGCTCCTGGCATCCCGCTTCAGATGTACGTTGCCTGGTGACGCCCAAGACATTCAAGTTATTGATCCTCAGGAGGGAGGGGACAGGTATGCCCAAAGTCACACTCCAACTCCAGGGACAATCTTAACAGCAAGTGGTGATTCCCTGAGCTGTTCTTAAGGAGAGAATTTCTGAACACAGAAGCTTTGACAAGGCCCAACTGACCTGTCAGAATGCAGGGAAGGCGGGAGCCACAGACAGCTCCGGGCTCCCTGCTCCTTGTCTTGCTTCTGGCTTCACCTCCTTTACTGAAAACCTTCCGGTTGCTTCTCTTTGCGCTGAGAATAAAACCCAGGCTCTGGAGAACCTGCAGAGTGCCTGGCCCCTCACTCCCTGCCCTCTAGCCATGGGTCCTCTTTCTGCTTCTGGACTTTGAGTCTGTTCTCACCTCCTGAGTACTTGGACTCACTGTTCCCTTTGCTTGGCTGGTCCTTTGCCAAAGCTCTCCTTCCTATCGTTCAGGACAAACGTCACCCCCTGGGGTGGAGGGTTCCCCGACATCTCTCTCCAAAGTTGTGCATCTTTCTTCTACCGAGACTCTTTCTTTCTTGCTACCCTGCTTTCCTCTCCTCAAAGTTCTTAACATTGTCCAAAAATCATGTTCATAAATAACTTACTCTAGGTCTCTCTCCTACAATGATAGTTCTCGTGGGCGAGGTCCCTCTTGCCTAGACACTGCTGTCCCATAAATACCGCTGGGCAAACAGGTAGCCCATGGGGGGCTCTCTGCCCTCTTGGCCCTGCAGCTCATCTCTTTCTCTCTCTCTTTCCCTCCCCTCTCTCCATCCCTCAACCCAGGGGTCAGGGTCAGTCCCAGGGACTGGGTAAAGATGACAGTTTGGTAAATTTTAAAAAGCTGATTTTTTAAAAAAAAAACCATTGTCAAAATATTCTCATGGCCAAACGCTGTTGCCTGCTGCTACCGTCCTGTAGGTCATTGAAAAAAGCAATCACATAACTTTCCTGCCATTTCCTCATGCACATCACAGGGATAAATGATATTTACCTCCTGGGACTGTTTGTAGGGATGAAATGCGACAATGACTTGCCTAGGAAGTTCCCCAGCAGCAGCACACAGTAGGTGCTTGAGTAAATAAACCGAACCCTCCCCATTCCCTGCCCCAGCCCCCGACACCCCCCTTTAAGTCGGAGCTGGAAGAAAGAGCGTCAATCACGGGGTAATTTATGCAGCATGATATGCCTTTATTATTCCACGCTGAGTCGGGGCTCCTACTGTCCAATGAAGGTCAAAAGGAGGTATGGCTTTTATCTCTCCAGCAACTCTGGAAACACAGGGGGGAGGGGGCAGGCTCACAGAGGTTTCCTCCTGAAAACAAACAGATCCTCGCCCCAGCCCTGAATAGCTTTCCTCAATCAAAGCTGTAAACGTCTCAAAGCAGCAGGACTTCGCCCTGAGACTTGAGGGGGCTAATAAAGCGTTGAATGGAGAGAGTGACCCCTAACTGGCAGAGGGGTCCCCGCTGGGCTCGGGGCCCGCGCCTGCTGCCTCGTGGAGAATCCAAAGGTCACGTGTCATTAGTCAGTGTCTTACAGCGACCCTTTCAAAATTATCGATAAAGGGGAAGGAGGCCCTTTCTGTTTCGAATCCCGAAACAATTTTCTTCTTCTCTCTTTTCTTTCTTTCTTTCACCGTTGGAAGAACTACACAGCCCCATCTTTTTCTTGTTTTCTTTCAGAGGCAAAGAGAAGTGGTTTGAAATCAGGAGTTTCATGCCTTGGGAGAAATAAAGGTTGGGACCAGACTCTTCCTTTTGATGCAGTTTCTCCACGAAGCCCTGGCTCTGAGAAGTTTCTGGGTTTGCGTTCCCATGAAAAGGCGTCTTGTTTCGTTCTTGTCCTAAAATCCTTTTTCAACAGATCCAAATTCTTCCAAGGCCCATCTCGCCTTTCTTCTAACCTCTCCCTAGTTTGATCAAAGGCTTGGGACCTCTGTAAAGGCATGAGGAGGGCGGGACAACTGTGAACCACCAGCAATTTCTTCCTCTCGTGTGACTCAGTTTCCTCATCTGCATGGGAGGACACGCAGAGTCCGGGGCCCAGAGGGAAGTGACCCTAATGACCTCATTAGGGTCTGAGGAGCACTTTAAGGAGATCATCAGCCATGCACCTAATGGAGAGGGTGACAATGATCTTATTTCCTTTATTATTTACTTAGCCCCAGCAGTTTACAGCTGAGGCCAACATGTAGTTGTGGTTGCGTTAATCTTTAATCCATTAGCCACGGATTGATTCGATGACATTCCTGGGTTTATAGGTAGTCGTTATATTGCTTTTTATTTGCTGTACATTTTGTGAAGTAGTTAAGGGCCACATCATTCCCCATCTGAAAATGCCTATTGGGAAGACAAATCTTGATGCATTGGGGTGTGTGTGTGTGTGTGTGTGTGTGTGTATTAAATTCCTCACTTTGCAGAAAAGGTGGAAATCACCTGTGGTCACAATTACTCTGCGAAGCTGCTGAAATCCTCCAGGAAGTGCTGTATCTGCAGCTGTATAAGTATCACTATCTCACTTCCATGTTGAAAACGGTCATCAGCAGCAAGAACACGTGCCTATTGCTCTGGACATCAGATGAGGTTCTTGCTTGGTCTGATGTGAACACATTAAGTGAATATTTTTTATCTTTAAACACTAGGACTGTGCTCCTCAGGGCAAGATGCTCAGAGGTTCCCCACCCTATTTAAATCTCTCTTATTAAAATAAAATGTGATTAAATCGAATGCCCTTGTCATGTGACCCCCACAGACAGAGTTTTCCTTGTGTCATCCATTAAGTATTGAGTTATGTTAACTCCAAATAAATTAATACTCCCATATCTCACTTGTCTCCTTGGAGGGGAACAGCCGGTGTGCGGGGAGGAATATGCCACAGATAGCCACATGGTTTTATAAAGCAGTGACGATGACATTGAACTTCTGGAGCCACAAAACAGTGTCCTGGACTGGGAGGATGAGGGCCCTCCTGGCATGGGCAGGCAGCTGCCTGGTAGAGAGCTGAAGGCAGGACCTCTGGGGCTGTTGCCTCTCCCTCCAGCAGAGGGGTTCCTGGAGAGAAGAGGGCTGTGTTATTTCTGTGGCCCTAGTCAACATCAGGTAGGATCTAGTAAAGAGCAGGTATCCATCAACGTTTGCTGGATGAGGAAATATTAAAAAGGGATCTCAGCCTGAAGTTTATAAAAGGAGAGGCTGGGCCAGGCGCGGTGGCTCACGCCTGTAATCTCAACACTTTGGGAGGCCGAGTTGGTGGATCACGAAGTCAGGAGTTCGAGACCACCCTGGCCAACGTGGTGAAACCCTGTCGCTACTAAAAATACAAAAATTAGCCGGGTGTGGTGGTGGGTGCCTGTAATCCCAGCTACTTGGGAGGCTGAGGCAGGAGAATCACTTGAATCTGGGAAGCGGAGGGTGCAGTGAGCCAAAGTCGTGCCATTGCACTCCAGCCTAGGTGACAGAGCAAGACTCCATCTCAAAAATAAATAAATAAAGATAATAAGTAAATAAAATAAAAGGAGAGGGTGGGGTGCTTGAGGAGGAGAGTGTCTAGGGTGTGTCTCGTTTTCTGTCCTATGTGGGTCTGTCCCTGACAATGTGGTCATCATATCAGATGGTCACAATAATAACTTATGATACTTCAATATCTTACCTTTCCTTATTTAACTATGCTGGAGGATTAATACAATTATTCATTCATTTATTTTTATTATCTTAACTCACAAAACAAGGGGACGAGGGTGGGCAAGGAGAGGCTGGGGGGCAGAGCTGGGAGAGCCAGGAATTAGTTCGAGAAAAAGATGGGGGGATGGAATTGTGAAGGGGCAGGTTTTATGTGAGGGAAAGAACAGATAATGAAGCTGAGCTTATTTTGAAAACAAGCAGTCCAAGGTCAAAAGCTGTGTGTTTCCAGGGCTCCCTGAGCAGGACCTCACTGTTGGCTGTTTCCCCGACCCACTCGGATCGCTCCCCTTCTTTCGATTCCTGCCGCTTGCCCCAGCCTGGTCTATTGCAGGAGGCTGCAGGATCCTGCAGGGCGAGGAGGGTGACCCACTCATCTCCAGTTCCTCCTGCCCCAACCGGGGCCTGGTCAGAGCAGGCGGTTGGTCACTCAGTGACTCAGTGTTTAGAGGATGACATCCCTCTAAGCTGTGACCAGGCTTTTTGCTCACAAGCATTTAGGAGCCTACCAGGCCCTCACCCCTTTGTGTTTTCCGGTTGTTCCCAGAGAATCTCCCAAAGCGAGGTGCCTACCCAAAGTGTGGAGACCCAGTTTTTGTCCTGCCCTTCCTGGACTTCTCCTGCCTTGAAAAATGGAACCCTATGGGGCTTGTCCTGCTGAGAAACAAGTCGCTGGTTTCCTGATGCCTCAGCTTCCCCACCTGTAAAATGGGCTTTATGAGACTTCCTACTTCATCGAGTTGTTTTAAGGCTTAAATAATGGATACCTGAAAAGTGCTTAGAAGAGCGCCTGGCACATAATTAGTTGCTATTGTTACTATTATTATTGGTATTGCTGATTTTAGTCTGTTTAAAATTATTGCTTTATATTTTCATCATTATTATTTTATTTAATTCACGATAGTTTCTTATTTCATTTCTTATAGACGAATATAGTTTTGCTGCTGGTTTTGATTCTATGTATTATTTTTATTATTGATAATTAGCTGTTACCATGATGCTTCTCAATGATTTTGTTTAAGCAGCCTAGATTATTTTGTGTCCCGTCAGAGTCTGTTTCTAACAATGTGGTCATCATGTTAGATGGTCACAATAACAGCATACAATGCTTCCATAGATAAGCTTTCCCTATTCATCTCTGCTGGAGAAGTTATACAATTATTCTTTCATTATTTTTATTTTTTCTTAAATCACAAGGGGTATCAAAATATGACATGTCTCCTTTGGCTCGACTTGGACGCTAGGAGAACACAGCTGCTAAGGCTAGGAGGGCACGTTCAGAACCAAAGGAGGCTGGGGGAGCATCTGGACCCAGTAATACAGGCTCAGTGCGAGCCTCAGTGCCTGTGACTAGGGGATAACAAAGAGCACATGCCCAGCATGGAGGTGGCTATGAGCAGCTTCTGGTTCTGGCATCAGCCCTTTCATTTGTCAGTTGTGAGACTCTGGGGATATCACTTCACCTCTCTGAGCCTCAGCTTCTTCCTGTGTAAAATGTGCCTTGTCATGAGGAATAAATGGGACATTGCCAAGTCCTTAGTATAAAATGATTTGCAAATGTTAGCCTCAGTTTCTTCGTCAGTAAAACGGATGTGGAGACCCTCCGTGCCTGGATTCCAGGAGGATTTCAGGGTATCTGGTGGGGGTAAAGTGGCCAGCATTTGGTAAGTGCTGCATGCCTGTTGATGCCTTCCCGTTCGTTCATTCTTGAATTCCAGAGAGCCCCTGTGAAAGGGGAAATAGAAAGCATGTCCTTGCCCATTTCAGGGACTTACTCCTCCAGGGAGCCCTGAAATATTAGCCTGGTCGAGGGAGCAATGAAGTGAACTGACAAACGGGTGCCTATCCCCGCAGGAATGGAGATGACAGCATGATTCTTTTTTTAAGTTTTCCCTTGGGGACTGACATTTCATTAGCACAGAGATCAATAATGCCAGATAAGAGACCTCTGGTTTTACATCTGGGGCTCCTGGAACGTTGTCTGGGAGAGAAAACGTGACGTTTCTTGCAGAGGCGAGTCTCCGCCCGGGAGGAGGGAGGCGCTGGGATGTGCCGCCGGCGGCTCTTCGGCTCGGTGGGAAGCAAGTTTTGACAACAGCAATGCTAATTGATTAAATGTTCTCATCAGAGATTACAGTGCAGAGACTGATCACATTTTTATTTCTTTCGGGAGGGGAGGGCATCCCTTCCTTTAATATCTCTATTTATCCCTGTATTTTCTATCCATAAGTACAAGAAGCCCCTATAAGTTACTCCTAGACCCTGAGGCTCAGTCTTTGTTCCTCTTAAATAACAGGTTTACTACAAATGATCTTGTGCAATTGCCCTTGGTTTTCTGGGACTGATTGGAAACGAAATTTGCAGTCGGACAGAGTGTTGGGCTTTGAAGTTGTAGAATTGAGTCCTGGCTCTGCTGTTTACTGGGTACACGGATTTGGGCAAGGCATTTGCCCTCTCTGGGCCTCACTTTTCTCATCTGTAAAATAGAAAGTTAAATATATCAATATTGTAAAAAATATACACATATATATTTTCACCTCGTCAGGAGCAGGTGGAAAAAAAAAAAAAAAACCCCATAAGCTTTTCTTAAAAAACAAAACAAAAACCAATAGAAACCTTTGTCAAAAGACCCTGTTAAGAAAATTAAAAAGCAGCTAGAGACTGAAAGAAAATATTTACAATGCATACATTTGACACAGGATTTGCAATCAGAATAAAACAAAAACAAAAACAAAAAACTCTTCAACTCAATAATAAGAAAGCAAACAACCCAGTTAAAAAATGAGCAGATTTGGTCACTTCACTAAAGAAGTTATGCAAATGTGCAAATGGCCAATAAGCACATGAAAAGATACCCAACCTGATTAGTCACCGTCATTTGCAAATTAAAACCACAATGAGATACCACTATACAGTAACAAGAATGGCTAAAATAAAAAACACTGCCAACATCTATGCTGGCCCAGACATGAAGCAATCAGAGCTCACACCTGCCAACACAAAATGTAAAATGTACAACCACTTAGAAAAACAGTTTGGTAGTTTTTAAAACTAAAATTAAATGTGTACTTATCAAATGACCTAGCAATCCTGCTCTTAGGTATTGACTCAAGAAAAAGAAAAAGCAAAACTTCTACAAGAATATTGACAGCAGTTTTATTCATAATAGCCCCAAACTGGAAATAATGCAAATGTCTAAATGGATAAATTATGGTATACTCACAGAACGGGATAGTACTTAGCAATAAAAAATAATAAAGTAGCCGGCGGGATGTGGTGACTCACACCTGTAATCCCAGAACTTTGGGAGGCCCAGGTGGGCAGATTACCTGAGGTCAGGAGTTCGAGACCAGCCTGGCCAACATGGTGAAACCCTGTTACTACTAAAAATACAAAAATTAGCCGGGAGCGGTGGCACATACCTGTAATCCCAGCTACTCGGGAGGCTGAGGTAGGAGAATTGCTTGAACCCAGAAGCCGGAGGTTGCAGTGAGCCGAGATTTCGCGACTGCACTCCAGCCTGGGCAACAGAGAGAGACTCCATCTCAAAAAAAAACTAACTAAATAAAATAATAATAAAGTAGCAGTAATAAGAATACGGTAGAGGAGAAATGAATCTCAAAAACATGATGATAAGCAAATAAATGCCACACACACAAAGACATGCTGTATGATTTTATTTATGTGAAGTTCTGGTACAGGCCAAATGAACATATGGTGAAAAAATGAGAACGGTGGTTATATCTGGGGGAGTGGTTTGAAAAGGACCTAAGGGAACTTTCTACTGTGTTGATTACTGTGTCTCTCTGGGTCATGGCCTCATTATTTTTTTTGTGTACAAATTCAATGAAAAATTCACTGAGCTATACACTTAAGATTTGTACATTTTGTATGCATGAATTCTACCTCAATATAATGATGTTAAAAACATAATCAGGCACATTATCCTCACGACTGAAAAAGGGGGAGCAGGACAATTATTTTCCAACTGAAGCTGCCTGCTCAGGAACTCATCTTTCTCATACTGACTACAAGAAAAGCCAGTTCCATCTTATTCAAAAACATGTATTTCTTTTTTTTTTCTTGAGATGGAGTCTCGCTCTGTCACCCAGGCTGGAGTGTAGCGGCGTGATCTCGGCTCACTGCAACCTCCGCCTCCCTGGTTCAAGCGATTCTCCTGCCTCAGCCACCCGAGCAGCTGGTATTACAGGCACCTGTCACCGCGCCTGGCTAATTTTTGTGTTTTTAGTAGAGACGGGGTTTCACCATATTGGCCAGGCTGGTCTCCAGCTCCTGACCTCAGGTGATACTCCTGCATCAGCCTCCCAAAGTGCTGATATTACAGGCATGAGCCACCGTGCCCGGCCAAAACATGCATGTTTTCAACCAGAATGGCTATAATGAAAAAGACAGATGAGAATGGGGAAGGACTGCAACTCTCTCGCATCCCTGGGGGACCGTGAATTGGTGAAACTGCCCTGGATCTGGAAAACTGTTTGACAGTATCTACTAACACTAAACACTCTAATAGCTTATGACATACAATCCCATTTCTGGATATATATCCAGGAAAGCTGAGTCCATACAACCACCAAAGACATAGACTACAATTTTGTTTTTTGTATTTTAAAAGCAGCTTTATTGAGATTTAATTCACACTCAATACAGTTCACCCATTTAAAGTACACCATTAGGCTTTTAATATATTTACAGAGCTGTGAAGCTATCACCATAATCAATTCTAGAACTTTTTTTTTTTTTTTTTTTTGAGATGGAGTCTCACTCTGTCACCCAGGCAGTGGTGCAATCTCGGCTCACTGCAACCTCCGCCTCCTGGGTTCACGCCATTCTCCTGCCTCAGCCTCCCGAGTAGCTGGGACTATAGGTGCCCACCACCACGCCCGGCTAATTTTTTTGTATTTTTAGTAGAGACAGGGTTTCATCATGTTAGCCAGGATGGTCTTGATCTCCTGACCTTGTGATCCACCCACCTCAGCCTCCCAAAGTGCTGGGATTACAGGTGTGAGCCACCGCGCCCGGCTTAGAACATTTTTATAACTCCCAAAAGAAATCCTTTACCCATAAGCCGTCATTCTCCATTCCCTCATACCCACCCCTGCCTCAGCCCTAAGCAATCACTAATGGACTTTCTGTCTCCTCAGCTTTGCCCAATCTGGACTTTCCATATATATACATATATATGGAACCGGACAGTAGATAGTCTTTTGGGACTGCCTTCTTTCACCTTGCACAATGTTTTCAAGGTTTACCCATATTTCCGCGTGTTTGACTCCTACCTTCCTTCCTGTTGCTGAATAATATGTCATTTGCATGTATATACCACGTTTAATTTATTCCTTCATCAGTAGATGGCCATCTGGTTTGTTTCTACTTTTCTTTTTTTTAAAAAAAACCTGTTTTTATTTTATTGTTAAATATAGATGCAATGTTGTATAGCAGATCTCTAGAACCTATCCATCTTTCATAACTGAAACTTTATATTCATTGAACAGCAGCCTCCCTCCAGCTTCTGGCAACCGCCATTCTACTCTGTTTCCCTGAGTCTATTTTAGATACCTCATGTAAGTGGAATCTGCTGTATTTGTCCTTCTATTACGACTGGCTTACCTCACTGAATGTTCTCCAGGTTCGTCTGCGTTGTTGCAGAAGGCAGGATTTCCTTCCTTTTTTAAGGCTGAATAATATTCCACTGAATAACGGAGAATATTGAAATCAGCACCTCTGTAATAGTTCTGAACTTGAAATGAGCCCCATGAAAGTTGCAGTAGAATGCCTAAATAACTTGTTGTATAATTCATATGTTGAAATACTATACAGTAATGGGAGCAAACAAAATCCAACATGTAACAACATAATATTGAGAAAAATAAAAAAAAGACTCAGAAGAGTACACAGTGCACGATCCTATTTATTAAAGTTAAAAAATAGGCAAGACTAACCTCCGGTGAGATAAATCAGCACATGATTGCTTTTTGTGTGGGAGGGACAGGAATTGACTGGGAAGGGGCACAAAGGATCATTCTGGGGTCATGGAAATGTGGAAATATTCTATACCTTGATGGTATTGCTGCTTCCACTGCTGTACGTGTTTATCAAAAGTCATCAGACTTTACACTTAAAATGAGTTTATTTTATTGTATATAATGTGTACCAGTATAAAATTTATTTTTAAAATATCAATCTTGGAGGTCAATTGGAAGCTAACTGGAACATAATAGCCTTTTTTCTTTTTTTCTTTTTTCTTTTTTTTTTGAGATGGAGTATTGCTCTGTCACCCAGGCTGGAGTGCAGTGGCATGATCTCAGCTCACTGCAACCTCTGCCTCCTGAGTTCAAGTGATTCTCCTGCCTTAGCCTCCTGAGTAGCTGGAACTACAGGTGCACACCACCACGCCCTTCTAATTTTTTTTGTATTTTTAGTAGAGATGGGGTTTCATGGTGTTAGCCAGGATGGTCTCAATCTCCTGATCTCATGATGTGCCTGCCTCGGCCTCCCAAAGTGTTGGGATTACAGGTGTGAGCCACTGCACCCGGCCGTTATAATAGCATTTTTTTTTTTTTTTTTTTTTGAGACCGAGTCTCACTCTGTCGCCTAAGCTGGAGTGCAGTGGCGTGACCGTGGCTGTCTGCAACCTCCACCTCCCGGGTTTAAGCCATTCTCTTGCTTCAGCTTCCTGAATAGCTGGGATTACAGGCGTGCACCACCATGCCCAGCTAATTTTGTATACTTAGTAGAGACGGAGTTTCACGCTGTTAGCCAGGCTGATCTCCACTCCCGACCTCTAGTGATTTACCTGCCTCAGTCTCCCAAAGTGCTGGGATTGCAGGCATGAGCCACTGCACTCGGTCGTTATAGCCTTTTAGTAAATATTACTTCTATCATCAGAGAGAAACATGTAGAAGGGAACTGAAAGGGTGTTAGTTGACGAAGTGATAAATATCCCTCTCCCCCAACTTTGTTAACATAGAGATGAATTTGTTGCTGGTTCTGATAACTTGGTGGAATTGCTGTGAGCAGGATAGGCCTTGGATAGACAATACAGAGAGGGACTGAGTCACCCGAGCGTCCCATAGCAAGCTCATCTTTTCTCTAGGGAGCCAGCAGCACTGCATTTTGAAGCTAGACTTCAACTAACTATCACTGTGGCCAAGTCTGATGTTGCTTTCCATTCTTTAATAAACATACTTGCTTGCATGTTTTTATTTGTTTGCTAGTTTTTAAAAAAATTATTAAAAGCTGGGTGCAGTGGCTCACGCCTGTAATCCCAGCACTTTGGGAGGCTGAGGTGGGTAGATCACAAGGTCAGGAGTTCGAGACCAGCCTGGCCAACGTGGTGAAACCCTGTCTCTACTAAAAATACAAAAATTAGCCAGGCATGGTGGTGGGTGCCTGTAATCCCAGCTACTCGGGAGACTGAGGCAGGAGAATCGCTTGAATCCAGGAGGCAGAGGTTGCAGTGAGTCGAAATTGGGCCACTGCACTCCAGCCTGGGCGACAGAGCGAAACAACATCTCAAAAAAAAAATTATTAAAAAATAGTATATGCTCTTTAACAAGCAGAAAAGTAGAAAGAAAAAATCACTTCAATCACTTCTCTCCAAAAACAACTGCAGCTAAAGTTTAATAGATTTCCTTCTAATCTTACCTGAGTGTGTTCTTTCTTGCTATGGGATCATACCATAACATAAGCAATTTCCACACCTTTATAAGCTACCTGCCAATGTTATTCTAAGGTACTATACTGAGCAAGCCCCATGGATTTCTTTATCTATTTATATTTAGATTTTTGAGACAGAGTACAGTGGTGCCATCAGAGCTCACTACAGCTTGGAACTTTTGGGCTCCAGCAATCCTCCCGCTTTAGCCTCTGGAGTAGCTGTGACTACAGGAGTGTGCTACCATGCCTGGCTCATTTTTATTTTTAAATTTTTGGTAGAGACAGAGATCTCACTATGTTGTCCAGGCTGATCTCCAATTCCTAACCTCAAGCAATCCTCCCACGTCGGCCTCCCAAAGCACTGAGATTACAAGTGTGAGCCACCATGCCTCACTCCCCCATGGACTTATTAACTGTTCCTTCCTGTTGTCTATTTTTCATTGTTACAAATAACTTTGTAGCATACAAGTACCAACTTGTACTCCAAAACATTTGCATCACTGGAGGCCACCAGCAACAGCACACAAGTTCAGTTTTATCACACGGCCGGTGCCAGGTTTTATTTTTTTAAAAACTTGGTATTTGGGTAGGCAGAAATGATCTTTTCTTTCCAGGTATATTCTTTGGTGTCTAAGACATTGATAATTTTCTACTATGCTAGTTGGTCACTCGTGCTTCCTCTTTTGGTGATTATCAGTCATTGACCTTCCCCACCGGTCAGTTGAGATCTCAGACTCCCTTTCTTCAGGAGGATCACTGAGCCCAAAGATGAGTGAATGACTGTATTGAATCCCTGACCTCTCTGCACTTAGTACAGTGACTCATGGGATATGCCCCAGACCCCGAAGCACTGATTCTCAGGCTTTATTGTGCATACGATTTACCTAGGGAGCTTGTTTAATTGTGAGATGCCTGGGCTCATCCCCACGAGATTCTGAGTTAGCGGAACTGCAGTGGGCTTTAAACATCTGTGTTTTTAACAAATATCCCAGGTGATTCTGATGCTTATGGTCCACTAAACCAGCTCCAAAGTGACAAACTGCCTCAAAGTGAGGACTGGTTATCATTATCATCATTTTCACATCAGTGTGGTCAGTTTGGGCGGTGTGGAATGAGAGGACTCGGTTTCATCCGCAATTGCCTGGTGTATAGTAAGCACTTGATATAGACTTCTTTCATCAGTTGACGTATCCTAATTCTAGGCATTCAGTAGGTGCCCATTAACTAGTATTTCTGCTTGGCTATTAGAGGCTAGGAATGCAGTAGACAGTCAATAAAGACTTACTGCACCGGGTAAATGCAAGTACTGGGCATACAATAGGTGTTCAGTAAATGTGACAAGCAGCCAGGGGGCCAGTAGTAGCAGGGGGCCAATGATGAGTGAATGACTGTATGAAATTCCTGAGCTCTCTGTATTTATAACAATGAATCAGGATATATGCCTCGACTGCAAAGCATTGATTCTATGTGTGTTCGGGCACAGGTTTCAGTGTAACCCTAACATCTGCTAAAGGAGAATGGGTTGCTGGAAGGTTTCTGGGATGCCTGGTTTGGGAGGCTAAGGGACGAGGGTATGGGATCAACGTGCTTACATTCCAGACTCAACCAGAAGAACTTGCAGATCCTGTGACAAGGGCCTGCTCCCCAGACCCTCAGGCCTGTGTCTTTCATCATGTGACTCGCTATTTCTATGGAGCATGTGACTTGCTGTTTGCTCTGGGTTTGCCCCATTAAGACGTGAACCCTTTTATTAGCTCATTCACCCCGAGCAACAGGCTTGGAAAGGGCTGCCACCCAGGTGATCTCTCCCATCTCAT